>NW_007253955.1:744705-807783 GCF_000164805.1 Carlito syrichta
CGGGCTCAGCAATCCACTCACCTCAGCCTCCCAAAGCGCAGGATTACAGGCTGAGCCACCGAGCCCAGTAGATGTTGCTATGTAAAAAAAAAAAAACAAAAAAACAACTAAAACTTAGTATCTTCCTTATTGCCTAAACAAGATCATACACTAATGCATAGTAACAATAATGTGGACATACATAAACACATGTATAATTTTTTTAAAAAAGCTATTTATATGATAAGCATAATTTTATTGTATCACAATATAGTACTAAATTGATTATCAATATTTTTTGCCCAATTTGATGAACTCTCATTGTAATAAAGATGAGCAATTTTTTTATTGCTATTCTTCCCTTCTTTGACTAAAATAATTCTCTTTTTTGGTGGGCATAGTCAACTCAGAAAAGAAGTCTAAATTTTTCAGGTTTTCTTGAAACTTGACATAGTGATGAAGTTCTGACCAATGACTATTATTTGAGGCATTGTGTGAAAACTTTCTGAAACCTTCCTTAAGATTTAACTTGTATGTAGCCTTTATCTTCTTCTTTGTATATTCCTTGATCTTCCTGCCTAGATAATGAATGCCATCATATTTGTCTATGAAGATAAAGGTCACATTTTAAGGATTATGAAGCGATGATTTTGAATGTGTCTGAGTCATTGAGAACTACAAACCAACTATAGATGCCTATGCTCCAGACTTTGCTTATGTGAGAGAAAAAAAAAATTCTCAATTTGTATACTATTTCTGTCACTTGCAATAAATTCTACTCCTAAACAATACAACAATAAAGAAAAAAAGGATGAGAAAATTCTACTAGGAATCAAATTTTAGACAGTGTTTACACTTAAAAATTAAACATATCCCTGGGAACAATGGCAGCAAAGATAAGGAAGGAAAATCATGGGCTACATTTTTATCTTTGACTAGAACCTCAATTATTCTGTTGAAATTGATTGCCTCTAGGAAGCACATTCTAAGTGGGATGAGTCATGTAAATGCTTCTTCCTTGGAGGGATCTACTACCAGGGAGTGAAGGTGGATAGAGTTAGTTTATTTGGAGTAGTGATTCTCAAACTCTTTGGTCATAAAAAATTACTGAGAATCTCAAGAAGCTATAATTTTTGTGTTATATTTATTGATATTTAACTATTTTGGAAACTTAAACTTACTATTTTTAAAACATGAATTAATTTAAAACTAATCATAATTCCATTACATGTTAACATGAATATCATATTTTGGGAAAATGAATTTTTTTAAGCAAAAAGGTTATCAGTAATACTGGAATGTTTTACATTTTTTCCCTCTCTTTACTGTTTGATATCATGGAAGACAGCTTCTCATGTCTGCTTTTATTTATGTTCAGTCTGCTGTGATAACATTTATCGTAAATAGTTTATGTCTGGAAAGCTCCACTGTACATTCATGAACATATGAGAGTGAAAAAGAGAAATATATTATGAAAATAATTTTGGTCTTCTTGTGCCATTGAAAGGGTCTTTGGTTCCTACAGTGTCTCTAGACCACTCTTTGAGAAACTCTAGTCTAGAGCAGTGATCTTTAAACCTTTTAGATAAAAAACTATATCATAAATATTTCAGCCTATACTTCCAATTTATGTGGGTACTTATAATCTTAAATATATTCACATTATGATAGGTATGTTAGAAAATTTTGGTTTAAGAACTTAGCTTACACAGCTTTGGAGTTTTTGTTCTAAATTTAGTTTATCTCAATCAGTGATCTATCACAGAAAAAAAGAACCGAGTACCACATGTTCACACTCATAAAAGAACCTTGAACATTTATCATAATACTATAAGAAAGGGTTGGCAGTAGCAGGATCTGCCAGGGTAGGAGGGTGGCATATAACATCAATAAGGTAACTGATCTTAAACCAGGCAAAGTGGGGACCAAAGACCGAAATTTACTTGTATAATGACCTCTTATCTACCTAATACTGAATTTCACCCCACATCTTTAAAATAAATATAAATTTTTTAAAAAGGAAAAGACATATTATTTGCTACATTTACCAAATCATGATATTAACTCTTAATTCCATTATCTAGTGTGAAATTTGCTTTTTAAATTTGGCAAATAATATACACGTTCCTTGATGCCAACAATTTGTTTTTGCAATTAACTGAGAGGTTTGTTTTTATATAAATATGGTCAAAACTCACTAAAACTTTTTCAGTTGTAAACAAAATTTTAAGCTTAGAATATTCTGTTATCAGGTTTAAATATGACAAAAATAGAGTAATATAGATGGCATAGCTATATAAAATTTAGTAATGTCACAGCAGAAACAATCTCAAATATTTGTGTGCAAAATACTCTCTCTTAACATGACCATGAAACCACGTGTGGAGTTGGGTGTTGAATGAATGACTGGATGAATATATGAAATAGACTTCATAATCATATGGGCTACCATAAAGGGATTTACTAAAAACTCACTTCTGTTCTCAGTGATGGCACAACACAGCTTATATCCCTTTTCAGGCTGGATACAGAATTTACATCAACAGTATCAGGTAACTGAGAGGATTCCTTGTGATGAAATGACCAGAAAGCAGACAACTTGGAAAACTCACAGAAACATCTCTTAAGATGTGTGTGTGTGTTTCTCTGTGCTCTGGAGAAAGAGGGACAGTCATCACTGTGGAGGCACCAGAGTTAAGTGTCTTTTGAGCTCTATTGCTTTCCAATGAAAGAGCAGAAGTCAAATTTATATGATAAGAAAGCAATCAACCACGTCCCTGTGGAAGCTCAGCTTTAAATAGTTTAAGAAATGCATAAGCCGGGCTCGGTGGCTCAGCCTGTAATCCTGTGCCTTTGGGAGGCTGAGGTGAGTGGATTGCCTGAGCCAACGGGTTCAAGACCCGCCTGGGCATTGAGACCTCATCTCTACAATAAATCAAAAAAAATCAGCCAGGCGTGGTAGTGCATGCCTGTAATTCCGGCTTCTTGGAAGGCTGAGGCGGAAGGATCGCTGGAGCCCAGCAGGTTGAGGCTGCGGTGGCCAGGATCGGCCACTGTACTCCAGTCTGGGCAACAGAGTGAGACTCCAACTCAAAAAAAAAAGAAATGCATAAAGAGACAAAAATATATTAATAAAAAGAATTGATGAAATAGTGTCAGCCCCTTGAGATAGTAATTACACACAGATTTCCATCTTACCATATTCCTCATGAAAATTGATAGCAAAAATAATAAACATAAAACCACACCATATTTACAAACAGACTAAATTTATTTAAAGTATTTAGAAGTTAAAGTGAATATTTCTTGCACTCTAGAAGATAATCTTTATCATCTAGCACAACAGACTCAGAGAAAGATATCAGTAATTGGTTGATAATAGCCTATAAATTGTTGGGTTTTTTTATTTTTTGCTATTTTGAAGGGAAAGAATCAGACGAAAAAGACCAACATCAGAATGCAGGTTTCACAGGTAGATGAATCCGGTGGATTCTAAATTTTTTTCAGTAGAATCCATATGACCGGTATCTTCCATAGCAAGATGGGTGATAGCAGCCATATCCATAACCTCCATAGCCACGATAACCACAGCCATAGCCACAGCCTAGCCCGCCATAGCCATAGCCCCCATAGTAATTGCCATAGTAGATCATGGTGTTGAGAATGGGTGGTTCAGGTATAGAAGAGGAAGACAGTGTGAGTTTGAACATCTCCATCTTCACAAGGTCTTTTATACTACCTCAATAATAGGTGTGACAAATCAGAGGCAATGTTACTCTCTCATTATAAATTATTTTTGTTAACCACAAATATCACTGACAGTAAAGCTCTCATAAATCTTTTATTTCATTAGGCATAGTGAAGCTTTCATAGCTAAGATTCTTCTCCTGTTGTGTGAAGATTTTCACAACCAAAATATGTACTTTGAATGACAGATTTTTGTCTTAGTTTTAAAGTTCTTCCTCTTTGAGAACTCAAATTTAAATTTCAGTATAAGAGTCTATGAATTCACAGAAACTATGCAAATTGAAACTGGTTTAAATTGTTTTTGGTTTATCTATTCCCTCACTTATTTACCAGTTGCAGTTGAGGAAGTCAGTTGCATGGCTTGGAGAAAATAGAGAATAAGGCTTACATAAAGAGTATGAGATTTATGTCCGATATTTATTTCTTCAGAGATAAAACAATCTATTTTACTTTAAAGACGCAACCTTATAAGATATAACTTTTTCTGTATTACATAAGATTCTATCTTGTTTCATCATTTTTACTAAAACGCAAAACCTTTATTCTTTTCCCTCCCAGCTAAACTCAACAAAATTCAATGACATTTTAGTTGTCAGGATTAAAATACAATTTTTTTTTTGTCGTTATTGTAATGAAATTGATTTCTTGATTTGGTTCTCAATTTGAATATTATTTGTGTGTAGAAATGCTACTTTCTTACATGGATTTTGCATCCTTAAACTTTACCAAAGTTTAGGTGTGATCAAGTATATGTGTCTTCTGGAGGCATCCTTAGAGTTTTCTAAGTATAAGATTATGTCATTAACAAAAAGAGATATTTTGACTTCCTCTTTTCTAATTTGGATACCATTTACTTATTCTGCTTGCTCTGGCTAGCAATTCTAGTGCTATACTGAGTGGGAATAGTGAGAATGGGCACTTTTGTATTGCTCCAGTTCTTAAGGAGAATGCTTTCAACTTTTCCTGATTTAGTATGATTTAGCTGTGAGTTTGCTATATATGGCTTATATTATTTTGAGATATATTTATTTTATACCTACTTTATTCAGGGTTTTTATTAAGAAGAGATGTTGGATGTTATCAAATGCTTTTTCTGCATTTATTGAGATGATCATATGATTTTTGTTTTTCTGCTAATGTGGTAAATTACATTTATTGATTTGAATATGTTGTACCATCCTTGCATCCCTGGGATAAAACTCACTTGATTTTGGTCTAGGTGAAAGATCTCTACAAGGAGAACTATAAAACACTGATGAAAGAAATTGTAGATGACACAAACAAATGAAAAAACATCCCATACTCATGGATTAGAAGAATGAGTATTATGAAAATGACCATATTACCCAAAGCAGTCTATAGATTCAGTGCAATTTCTATCAAATTACCAATGCCATTTTTTATGAAATTAGAAAAAACAATCTTAACATTTATATAGAACCCTGCCCCCAAAAGAGCCTTCATAGCCAAAGCAATGCTAAGCAAAAGGAAGAAGCTGGAGACATTATCTGACTTCAAACTATGCTATAAGGCTATAATAACCAAACAGCATAATATTGGTATAAAAATAGACATATAGATCAATGGGACAGAATAAAGAACCCAGAAATAAAACCACATGTTTACAACCAACCAACTGATCTTCAACAAAGTCAGCACAAATATACACTGGTGAAAGAATACCCCATTCAATAAATAGGACTAGAAAAACTGGCTTAGCCATATGCATAAAAATAAAATTGGACCACTAGCACTATACAAAAATTAACTCAAGAAGGATTAAATATTCAAATATAATACCTAAAACTATAAAAAATATCCTAGAGGAAAACCCAGGAGAAACTTTTCTGGACATTGGCCTAGGTAAAAACTTTATGACTAAGACCTTCAAAGCAATTGCAACAAAATAAAAATAGAGCTTAATTAAACTAAAGAGCACCTTTACAGCAAAAGAAATAATCAGCAGTGTAAACATAACAAACAGAATGGGAGAAAATATTTGCAAATTGTGCATCTGACATAGGACTAATGTCCAGAACATCTAAGACATTCAAAGAATTCAACAAGGGAGAAACAGATAATTCCAGTAAAAAGTGAGCAAAGGCTCATTGAAAGTGGACTAGATTTTTAAAAATGTGGTAAACATACATGATAGAATATTACACAGTCATAAAAAGTACAAAATTATGGACTTTGCAGCAACTTGGATGTATTTAGAGTTTAGCATACTCAGTGACCTATCACAGAAACAAGCAGAAAAACCCGAGTACCACATGTTCTCACTCATAAGTGGACCCTGAACATTAATCATAACACTATAAGAAAGGGATTGGCAGTAGTAGGACACTGCAAAGGGAGGGAGGGGGCACATAGCATCAAAAAGGGTACCTGATCTCAAACCAGGCAAAGTGGGGACAAAGGGAGGTCCAAACTTTACCTGCAAGATGACCACTTATCTACCTGTTCTTGAATTGTACCCCATATCTTTAAAATAAAATAAAAAAGAAACAAATGCTAGACAAATAATACATTTGCATATAGCCATAACCAGTGACTGTCTCACAAATTTTGATTAATATATAAATAAAGAAAACTGTTTACTTGGTAATAAAATGAATCTGATTAATCTGCTCTAAAAATAAAAAGTGAGCAAAGGGCATAGACGTTTCTCAAAAGAAGACATCTCTTCAAAAGAAGACATACAAGTGACTGATAAGCATATGAAAACATACTCAACATTACTAATAATCAGATAAATGTAAATTAAAGCCACAATCTTACACTAGTTAGAATGGTTGTTGTTAAAAATTCAAAGAACAACAAATGTTGACAAGGATGTGGAGAAAAGGGAACACTTACACAATGTTGGTGGGAATGTAAACTAATGCAGTCTCTATGAAAAATGGCATGGAGAGTTCTCAAAGAACTAAAAATAAAACCATCATTCAACCCAGCAATCCTACTACTGTGCATCTACCTGAAGGAAAATAAATCTTCATATAAAAGGACATCTGCACTTACATGTTTATTGCAACAGTATTTACAATAGCAAAGTCATGGAACCAATCTGAATTCCCATCAGCAGGTGCGTAGATAAAGAAAATGTGTTATGTAGACACCTTAGCAACCATGAAAAAAAATGAAATCATATCTTTTGCAGCAACATGGAGTTGGAGGACATTTTTCTAAGTGAAAGAAACCCAGAAACAGAAAATCAAATACCACCTCCTCTTACTTGCAAGAGGGAGTTAAACAATGGGTACACAGCAACACACCGATGGAAATGATAGACAATGGGGACTCCAAAAGAAGGAAAAGTGACAACAGGGTGAAGGTTGAAAAATTACCTATTGGGGGCAATCCCCTCAGGTGCCCTCACACTGTGGGAGCTTTTCTGTTCTCTCAATAAATCCTGCTTTCTAAAAAAAAGAGGAAAAGAAAAAAAAGAAAGAAAAAGTACCTATTTGGTACAATGTTCATTATTCAGATGATGGGTAGATTAGAAGCCTAAACCATATCATTATGCAATATATCCATGTAAAAAATTTGCACATACCCCTTGAATCTATAAAAATAAAAAAAAGAAAATATAATTGCAATAAAGATTTTACTACTCTCCCTTTTCCATCTGAGGTGACACCAATGTGCAGTGGTTTGTTATTGATTTGATTTGTTATTGATTTGAAGTGTACCTTTACCTGTCCTGCATTGACATCTGTGGATGGCATAGCACATATTGCTAGTTTCCATTGCTGTAAACAAACAATCAGACAAAAACAAGCCCTGCTCAATCCATTACCAAGCTAGCATTCAGTGCTACATCCCTGGGGTTGTACAACTAGAAATGTTTTTGGCTGTGGTAGGGGAATCAATGAGTCTGCACTCAGATTGGCTTGGGTGGGCACCAACAATTGTACTCTGCCAGATTGTGCCATATTTGTTGAAAAAATCAGTGGGATTTGTTTCTTTTAAGAAAAAACAGTGTGTCATTTTCTACTTTTATATGCACAGCTTTGATGCAAAGTTTCTATCTTCAATTTCAATGACACAAGGTTTCTAAATGAGACCTTAATCATGTCTGAGTTCTCTTGTTCAATTCATCAACTCTCCACTGAAGTTTATATCTAGGAAAACAGTTATGGAATCAAATAAGTAAAACCAGAAAACCTCTTTCTAGTATTCTAGTACCTACTAAGAGCCAAACACTATTGTTTAGTAGTATACAAACTATATTTCATGTGAAAATAAGGAATACATGGGTTTGAGAAAAATGAAAAAATGGGTGGGGGAACTGGGGTTTGGAGCAACAGGAAAAAGACAGAGAAGCTCAAGCTTAAGAGAGATTACAATGAGCTGTAGAATGATATTAAAAACATGGTAAAATTATTGGCTGTCTAGATCACGTCAGAGTTTACTCTCTTCCATAAAGGATCACTAGAAAATGGTAATTTGAATGTCTGGTATGAGTAAGGATTTAAAGATTAGATAATTGATGCTCCTTAAGAACTCACAGGTGATTCAGATGTGGCTAAACAATGAAAAATGTCCTTAATGCTGCAAGGCCATGATTTAAAACCATGAGTCAACAAATTACTCACACTAGTCCTTCAAATTAGCCAATGACATGACTTGTCTGTGGTTCTCACTCATGTTGAAGACCTATAAAAGGCCCTCTTCAGGGAAATTGTCCAGACTGAAGTCACCTACACACCTTCTCGACCCAAGGACAACTTCAACAGCCAACATCATGTGTGGCAGCTACTATGGAAACTACTATGGCAGCCGTGGCTATGGATGCTGTGGCTATGGAGGCCTGGGCTGCGGTTATGGTGGCCTAGGCTATGGCTACGGAGGCCTGGGCTGTGGCTATGGCTCCTGCTATGGCTGTGGCTTCCGCCGACTGGGCTGTGGCTATGGCAATGGCTATGGATATGGCTCCCGCTCTCTCTGTGGCTGTGGCTATGGATGTGGCTCTGGCTATGGCTCTGGCTTTGGCTACTACTATTGAGGACACCACAGGGGACTCTCCTCCTCTATCCTGTGACATTGATATTTGTCAATTATGATTCCCACATATTCTTTGCCTTTCCCTTGCATGATGATTATCCTGCAATGAAAGTCCAGTGTCTTCTGCCTACCTTCTAAACTACGAATTCCCTGAATTTCCTTCATGAAGTGGGATAAGGTGAAGTTCACGTGATACCCATCAGTGTCACACACCCTGTCACAGTGTCACAGAAATGGCCTGTTGACTTTCATGTTGATGTTTGTTTCTTCACTGACCTAATAAATTTATTGAATCTAGAAAAACAATGCTGATGTTTATGTCTGTCATTTGATGTCCAAAATTTCTCACTGTCAGTTTTTTTTTGGTTTTGATTTGCAAGAAAACTAATAATTACATTCTTTGGAAGATATTTTCTCTTACTATTTCTAAATGTTTCTTTACCAATTCAAAGTTCAGTTGTCTTAAAAAAGTGACGTTTTTGGTAAATTTCACTCTTCTCTGTTACTAAGGGAATAATATTGTTTTACAATACGGTATATCATAAACTACTAGTTGATGGTAAAATGGTTTGCCCTTCATGATGGGCCATAATAATGAGATAAAAACACTATTTCAGGTATATACTGAGAAACTTCAAGGTCTTGAAGATGTTGAGTGGAGCTATAGCTGCACCCAAAGCTTAGCTGAGGAAAAGTTCACTTTCAGGTTCATGCTGTTGTTAACAGGATTCAGTTTCTTGCATTTGTAGGACGGAAGGACTCATTTTCCTGCTGGCTATTGGGTGCAGTCTTTTGCAGGATGTCTCCTAGAGGCCACCCTTATCTCCAAAAGGCTGCCCACACTTCCTTGTCAAGTAGATTACCAAACATAGTTGCTTGTTTTCTTAAAGCCAGCAAGGAAGGGAGAGCGACTCTAGCAAGATGGGTGCTACAATCTTATGTAGCATGATCATTTATACATAATCACATACATTTGCCATATTCTGTTGATTAAAAGCAAGTTGCGGGTCTTATGTACTTTCATAGGGAGGAGCTCACACAAGGGCATTGATAGGAGGCATAATCCTAGGTCTTGCTAAGCGTCTACTCATCATAAGTCAATGCATACAGTTGTTCCTCTCCTTTTAAAAAAGTTTTTAATTTTGAAGATGTGGGATACAATTCAGGTTTGGGTATACAAATGTTTATTACACAAGCACCCTTGCTGATGAGGTGTGCTCTCCCTCTCCTGGCAGTTTCCCACTACAGCCAATCTTGTCTCCCCTCCCCTGGCAGTTTCCAACTACTGCCAATCCCTTTCTACGAGTATTATGATACTTGTTCAAGGTTTGCTTATGAGTTAGAACATGTGGTACTCTGTTCTTTGTTTCTGTGACAGATCACTGAGTATGATCGACTCTAAATCCATCCAAGTTGCTGCGAGGTCCATATGTTTTTCCTTCTTTATGGCTGCTTAATATTCCATTGTATATATGTCCCAAATTTTTTTTATCCAATGCAGCTTCGATGGGCAACATGGTTGGTTCCATGTTTTGCTATTGTGAATAGAGCTGCAACAAACATACGTGTGCAGCAATCTTGTTTGTAGAATGATTTGAGCTCTTCTGGGTATATTCCCAATAGAGGAATTGCTGGTTCATATGGAAGGTCAATTTCTAGTTCTTCCAGAAATCCCCCCACTGTCTTCCAAAGACGTTGCATTAGTTTGCATTCCTATCAGCAGTGTAGAGACATTTCTTTTCCTCCGCATCCTCAACAGCATCTGTTGTTGTTTGTTTTATTAATGATGGCCATTTTTACTGGGGTTAGGTAGTATCTCAGTGTGGTTTTGATTTGCATTTCTCTGATGATGAGTGAGGCTGAGAACCTTTTCATATTTTTGTTGGCTTCCCGTATATCTTATTTTGAGAAGTTTGTCTATTCATGTCTTTTGCCCACTTTTTAATGGGGCTGTTTTTTTCCTTTCAGCACATTTGAGTTCCTTGTAGATCCTAGATATTAGGCCTTTGTCAGATGTACAGTTAACAAATATCTTTTCCCATTCTGTGGGCTGTCTCCCTGCTCTCTTGAGGGTTTCTTTTGCTTTGTAGAAGCTCATTAGTTTGATGAAGTCCTATTTGTCTATCTTATTTCTTAAGGTATGGGCATTTAGGGTTCTGATCAGGAATTGGTTGCCAGTTCCAATTTCCATAAGGGTGTCTCCTACGTTTTCTAAGATTCTTACAGTCTGAGGTTTTTACGTTTAGGTCTTTAATCCATTTAGAGTTCATTTTTATGTATGGTGATAGAATCTTCTGCATGTGATAAGCCAGTTTCCTCAGCACCATTTACTGAGTAGATTCTCCTCTCCCCAGTGGTTGTTGTTGAAGGTTTAAAACCTGCTTGCACTAATAAAGGACTTTGGCAAAGTCTCAGGATACAAAATAAATGTGGAAAGGAGAGTTGCATTCCTATACACCACCAACAAGCAGACAGAGAACCAAAGTGAAAGCACAATTCCATTCACAGTAAACACACACACACACACCCGCTCACGCGCGCGCGCACACACACACACACACACACACACACACACAGAAATACTCTGGCATCTTCCTAGCCAGAGAAGTGAAAGACCTTTACAATGAGAACCACAAAACAGTGCTCAAAGAAATTCAAGGAGACACAAACAAATGGAAAAATATTCCAAGCTTATGGATAGGAAGAATCAACATTGTTAAAATGTCCATTGTACCAAAGGCAATCTACAGATTCAATGCAATACCCATTAAGTTATTACCAGTATCATTCATCTCAGGTCTGGAAATTACAGTACAGAAATTCATACGGAAGCATAAACAACCATGAATAGCAAAAACAATCCTTAGCAAAAGAAACAAAGCAGGAGGTATTGCACTTCCAGACTTCAAACTTTATTATAAGGCTACTGTAACCCAAACAGCCTGGTATTGGTACAAAAACAGGCATATAGACCAATGGAACAGTATAGAGATTCTGGAAGCAAAGCCTCACTTTCTCAACCAAAGTGTACTGTTAATACTTCTACTTTATTATTAGTTATTGTTCATCTCTCACTATGCCTAATTATAAATTAAAATTTATCATATGTATGTATAGGAAAAACATAATATACATGGGTTCGGTGCTACCACAGTTTCATGTATCCATTGGGCATCTTGTAATTTGTTCCTTTTGGGTAAGGGAGACTACATTGTTTTTTGTTTTTTTTTTAACTTTAGTTCCTTTATTTCAACTTTCATATTTCTCCAGAGAATTAGTGAAATATGTACTTTGGTGTGGAAGAAGCTGTTACTACAAACTTTTCATATAAAAGAAGCATTGGAATGTTATTTACCAAATTGGCTCATCTGTCTCAAACATTCAATTTCTAGAAATAATTCTTGGTTATTTTTATAATAGTAGGATTTAGGATGTCTTCCTTCATTTTCAGTACTCTTCAACAACTTATAAAATATTGGAATTGTTTTGTTCTTTGAAAATTTGATAGAATTTTCCAAAAAATCATCTGGCACTGCACTTTTTTGTTAATAATTTTATTACTTTTAAGGAAATTTGTTTGCTTTGATTTCCATATCCAAAAGTGTCCATTTGGTCATCTACACTTCTCTAGGAAATTATCTATTTCATCTAGGATTTCAAATGTATATGCATAGAGCTCTGAAAAGAAGTCTCACATGATATTTAAAGCTTCTTCTGTTTTAATGTTTTTTTCTGCCTTGCTATTTATTTCCTGTATGGTTTCTCCTTTTTTCTTGATCAAGTTAGCAACTGGCTTGGAAACTTTGTAACCGCTTTCAAATAATAGCATTTTGTGTCATTACAGATGTCTATTTTTTCCATTCTCTACCTCATTAATATTTCTTTATCTATTTATTATTTCAATTATTGTGCTGTATTTGGTTTACTTAGTTGTCCTTTATGAATTTATTGAGCTGAAATGTTAATTTATTTTCTTTCACTTTTACTGATAAAGTATTCAGTGCTATCAAGTTTTTTCTGACTACTTTTTATAGTATTTCTCATATACTCTGTTGTGAATTTTTTTTATTGTCATCAATTATTGAAAAATCTGTAATTGTATTTGTATGTCCTCTTTCACTCAACAATTTTTTTAACCATAGTCTTTTTATTTCCCATGTTAAGGATATTTCTGGTTTTGTTTTGTTCTTGCCAGTAATTAACTAATTATGTGACATCAGAAAGTATTTTTCCATTATTTCTACTTTACAAAATTTGCCAATGTTTTCTGTATGATATAATACATGGCATATTTTTGTGGATGTGCTGTGGCATTTTGAGAAAAAGGTCTATTCTCTATCATTAGAGTATAAAGATTAATATATATATAAATAGAGCTATCCTACTGATAATATTGTTTGGTGTTCTTTCTGCTTATTTTTTTCCCCCACTAGATGTATCTTGTGCCAAATTGTTGTTCTTATTTCTTTTATTTTGAATTAGAGTTTCACTCTGTCACCAAGGCTGGAGTACAGTGGCACGCTAAGGGCTCTCGCAACCTCGAGTTTCTGGGCTCAGGAGATCCTTCCGTCTCAGACTTCCAAGTAGCTGGAACTACAGGTGTACCACAACATCCTGCTAATTTTTTGATTTATTGTAGAGATGATGTCTTGCCAAGTTGCCCAGGCTGGTCTCAAACCTCTAGGGTCAGGCAATTCTTTCACCTGGGCCTTTCAAAGTGCTGAAATTTCAGGCATGAGCCACTGTGCTGGTGTAAGAGTGCTATTTACAGTCACCATTATTAGTATGTTTCAATTTATGTCTCTCATCAACGTGTACCTATCTATACATTTATAAAGAGGGGTTTTGTGTTATTTGGTACATAAATATTCAGATGTATAAACTTTGTGATTTGTATCTGAAAATTTCTCTTCTTTTTACTTTTAATACTTTTTGTTCTAAATTGTATTTGCCTCATATCAAGATTATGTTTTCTTATTGGAGGATTTTATTCAGATACATTTGTGCATGGCTTTATTTTGAATTTCTGAGTCACTTTGTTTCAGGTGTTTACATACAGCATATAGTCAGGCTTAGATCATAAGCCAAATTTAAAATGTTTGCTTTAATAGGTTCAGTCAAGTCCTTTTTTATGTATTGGTATGACTGGTATATGTGGCAATATTCTTTATGCTTTAATAGATTTTAAAAATGGTATTTGGCTGGTTTGTAGTTATTCTAGTAGTTACCTGGTTACCTTTATACATACATCAATTTAAAGGTCCTTAGTTCCCTTTTTTCATATTTAACTTTTTTTATCTGATATACTAACTTAAATCCATATTCTTTTTTCCCCCTTTGAGTCAAGGTGTCACTCCGTCATCAGGCTAAAGTACAGTGGCATAACCGTGGCTCACTGTAGCTTTGACTTCCTGGGCTCAGGCGATTCTTCAGCCATAGCCTCCTGAGTAGCAGGGACTATAGGTGCAGGCCACAATTTCTGGCTAATTTTTTGATTTTTTTGTAGAGACAAAGTTTTGCCATGTTTCCAAGGCTATTCTCAAACTCCTGGGCTCAAGTAATCCTCCCATCTCAGCCTCCCAAAGTGCTGGGATTGCAGACATGAGCCGCTGCACCCAACCTATGTCCATATTCTTTAACTTTCCATATAGTCCATACAACAATTATTAGCTTGTTCTATTTTGCTTTTCCCGTCTCCCTCTACTCTCTTATCATTTACTTGGATTATTACCATTTTGCCATCAAAACATATTTATATTTATATATTATTGATTTTCCAGTCTAGTCTATATGTTTGAAATCACCAAATGCATAACAGCACATACACTCATATACATATAAATATTCACACAAGAATGCATATATATGCAAAATATACACACACATATTCAATATTTTGCTTAACTCTTTCCATTTATCTCTTGATTGGATGGTGCTCGTTGTTTGGTAGATTACTCAGTATAGCTTGTGGATGTATAAAAATTGAATATCTCATATGCTGAAAATCATTGTTCTAATGCATCAATACATAAAAAACAACTTTTTAGATATAAAGACTTTGACTAATGCTTTATTTTATTAAGTTCTTTAAAAAGTTTCTCTTTTTCTTTCTTTGTCATGTTTGAAAAATTCTAATTAATAGACTAGTTCTTTGTCATGTGTAAATTATTCAAATTTGTCTGGAAGCTCCAAGTAAACTTTATCATTGAAATATAATATTTTTAACAACATATTTTTAATAATTGACAATCCTAGATTAATATTTCCTGTCACAAATTTGTTTTTGACAAGTAATTCAGTTGGACAAGGTAAACAAAAAAATCTTCACCAAATCATATCATAATTAAGCTTAGGAAGAGTAAAGACAAAGAAAAAATCTTGAAGCAACCAGAGAGAAATAACACATTACCTGTAGAATAACACCAGTTTGGATAATAGTTGATTTCTCACATGAAACCTTGGAGTAAGGAAGGAAATGGTTTTTCAAGTGCTGAAAGAAAAAAAAGTCTGTGCATGTATTTCACATCTGGCAATATTTTTTTTCAGGAATGAAGGGGAAGCAAAACACCCTCAGATGAAGAAAAATTAACTTGTTATTAACAGACTTACACTAAAATATTGCCTAGAAGAAGTTTTTCGAACAGAAAGAAAATTCTATAAGGAGGAATCTTGAAACATCAAGAAAGCATGATTTAAATAACAGGAATATGTATAAATAAAATAGGCTATCATACTCCTCATGAGTTTTAGAAATCACATTTGCTGATTTAAAAATTGATAATGCTATCTGATAAAAAAAGTCCATAAGAGTAGACGATAGCTTGGCAAGTTCCTTATAGATTTTGGAACAAGTTTATTAAATAAATATTTCCTTTTTTAAAAATTTTATTTGTCTTATAAACATATGTAGTTAATTTCTCTTAAAGATTTTAGTTTCTATCATATGAATATGCTATATTTCATTTATTCATTAGTTTGTTGATGGACTTTTGTTTTTCACAGTGTTTACTATTATAGATAATGCTGTAATAAACATCCTTGTACTTGTCCATTCTGTAGGTTGATTACCCTATTGATGATTTATTTTGCTGTGTAGAAGCTTGTAGCTTAAGTCACATTTGCATGTTTTTATTTTTGTTGCATTTTCTTTTGGGTCATAGTCATAAATTCTTTGCTTCTATTGTCTAGAAGAGTTTTTCCTAGGTTTTCTTTTAGGTTTTTATAGTTTCAGGTTTTACACTTAAGTCTTTAACTATACTGAGCTAATTTTTGTATTTGGTGATAGAAAAGGCCCAGTTTCATTCTTCTGCATATAGCTGTCCAATTTTTCCCGCACCATTTATTGAATAGGGTGTCCTTTCTTTATGACTTATTTTTGTCAGCTTTGTTGAAGATCAGTTGGTTGAAATTGTGCAGCTTTATTTCTGAGTTCTCTATTCTGTTCCATTGGTCTATACATCTATTTTTGTACCAGTACTGTGCTGTTTTGGTTACTACAGTCTTGTGAAATAATTTGAAGTCAGGTAAAGTGATGCCTCCAGCTTTGCTCTTTTAGCTTAGAATTTCTTTGGCTAATTGGACTTGTGGGGGGTTTCATAGTCATTTTAGAATTGCTTTTCCTAATTCTGTAAAAAATGACATTGGTAATTTGATAGGAATTTCACTGAATCTGTAGAATGCTTTGGGCAATATTGTCATTTTGACTATATTGATTCTTCCAATCCATGAGCATAGGATGTTTTTTCCATTAGTTTGTGTCAACTACAATTTCTTTCATCAGTATTTTGTAGTTCTTATTACAGAGTTCTTTTACCTCCTTGGTTAAATATATTCTTAGGTATTTTATTTTTGCATATGGCTATTGCAAACGAGATGAAGTTGTCAATTCGGTTCTCAGCTTGAACATTGTTGGTATATAGAAATGCAACTGATTTTTGCACATTAGTTTTGTATCTTGAAACTTTACTGAGGTTGCTTTAGATCTAGGGATCTTTTGGAGGAATCCATAGAATTTTCTAGGTATAAGATTACACCATCAGCAGCCAGAGATAATTTGACTTCTTTTTTTTTCCAATTTGAAGTCCATTTACTTTGTTCTCTTGTTTGACTGCTATGGCTAGGACTTCCAGTACTATGTTGAATACAAATGTTGTTCCTTTGATGCCTAGTTTGTTAAGGATTTTTTATCATAAAGAAATCTATGAGATGATAATGTGGATTTTTTTTAAATTATGTTTTTGTGGTGAATCACATTTATTGATTTGCATATATTGAACCATTCTTGCATTTCTGCAATGGAATCCACTTGGTCATGAAGGATTAACTTTTTGATGTGCTGTAGAATTTGATTTGCTGTATTTTGTTGAAGACTTTTGCATCCATATTCATCAGGGCTATTGGCCTGCTATTTTCTTTCTTGTTGTGTTTTTGCCAGAGTTTGGTATCAGAATGATACTAGTTTTGTGGAATGAATTAGGGAGGAAGTCCTCCTCTTTTATTTTTTGGAATAGTTTCTGTAAGATTGGTACCAGTTCTGCTTTGTAGAACACAGATTTTTACTTGGTTAGTTTTGTTGTTGTTTTCCGTTAGCACTTTGAATATGTTATCCTACTGTCTTCCAATCTTCATTATGTTAATATGAATTTATTCATTAATCTTATCGGGGATTTCTTCTTTGTAAGAAATAATTTTTATCTTGCTGTTTTCAATTTTTGTTTTCATCTTTGACATGTTTGGTGTGATGTGCTTGGTGTAGATCTCTTTGAAATTATTCTTCTTAGTGATGAGAGCTTTGATTATGTATGTTAATGTTTATATCAAATTTGGTGAGTTTTCAGCCGTTATGTTTTAAAATATTTTTGCTCCCTACTCTCTTACCTTTTCTTCTAGTATTCTTATTATGTGTGCATTAGTGCACTTAATAGTTTTCTACACTTCTTAAAGGTACTGCTCATTTTATTTCTTTTTTGTTATTCAGATTATATAAGCACTATTAATTTATTTTTATGGTCAATCACTTATCTCTGCTTCTGTTAGTTCACATCAACTTTTGATCCTGGACACATAAAAAATTATCATGTCAATTGTATTTTTCAATTCCATAATTTCCATTTGGTACATATAAAAAAATCTTCCATCTTTTAATTGATATTATCTATTTGATAGAATATTATTATACTATTATTTACTTTTAAAAACTCTTTTTAGCAATTAGAACACATATATAATGGCTGTTCTGAACTGAGGCAGTTTCTGTTGCTTGATTTTCCCTACTGGGTTTGGATCACATCTTCCTGTTTCTTGTCTTTCTGTTTCTGTCTCTGTCTGTCTCTCTCTCTCTCTTTTTCTCTCAACTGGATATTTTAGACTGTATATAGTAGCAATTCTGAATATTCCCTCCTCTCCCTCCAGAGTTTGTTGTTTGCATTTGTTTATAACCTGGATGGATTATGTTTCTGAATTCAGTAAGAAGCCTTTGATGTCATTCTAGAAGGATCAACTTAGGGCATATATACTATCATCCTGGGGCTTTATTTGGACTCTCTTACTTTTTTTTCTAATTTTCCTGATAAGTAGCCAGCCTTCGTGAGTATCACACTTAGTTGTTAGGCATACTAGTTTTTAGTTGATTGTGCTATTATTTTTGGACAATGCCCTTGACATAAACTGATTTAAATCTGATTTAACTAATTTGAACTCATAGAAAACTTCAAATATACACAAGTTCTCTCTAATAAGTGGGAGCTGAACAATCTATACACATGGTCACAACTACGGAAACAACAAACACCAGGGCACTCCTAAATGAGATAGAGAGGGCAGAGTAAGTTTTGAAATACTACTCACTGTCGTCCTAGCCAGAGAAGCAAAAGACCTTTACAATGAAAACTACAAAACACTGCTCAGAAAAATCCAAGAAGACATAAACAAATGGAAAAATATTCCATGCTCATGGATAGGAAGAATAAACATTGTTAAGATGTCCATCCTACCAAAGACAATTTACAGATTCAATACAATACCCATTAAATTACCAACATCAGTCTTCTCAGGAAATGATAGTACAGAAATTCAAATGGAAACATAAATGACCTTGAATAGACAAAACAATCCTCAGCAGAAAGCAAACAAACAAACAAACAAACAAAAAACAAAGTGGGAGGTATCACATTTCCAGACTTTAAGCTTTATTATAAGGTTACAATAATCAAAACAGTTTGGTATTGGTACAAGAACAAGCATATAGACCAATGGAACAGGATAGAGATTCCAGAAGCTAAGCCTTAATTTCCTAACCAACTCATCTTCGACAAAGCCCCCACCAATAACCACTAGGTAGAGGAGAATCTATTCAGTAATTGGTGCTGGGAACACTGTCTGACCACAAGCAGAAGACTGAAACAGGATTATAAGAATCTTAGAAAATGCAGGAGGTACTCTTATGGGAATGGGAGTAGGCAACTAATTCCTGATCACAACCCCAGATGTCCATGCCTTAAGGGATAAAGTAGACAAGGGGAACTTCATTAAACTGAGAAGCTTCTGCAAAGCAAAATAAACCATCAAGAGAATGAGGAGACAGCATACAGAATGGGGGAAAAAATTGCCAATTGTATATCTGACAAAGGCCTAACATCTGGGATCTACAAGGAACTCAGTTGTGCTGAAAGGAAAAAACACCATTAAAAAGTGGGCAAAGCCTGGGCAGCGAGACCTCATCTCAACAAGAAATCAAAAAAATCAGCTGGGCGTGGTAACGCATGCCTGTTATTCCGGCTACTCGGTCAGAAGGCTGAGGCGGAAGGATCGCCGGAGCCCAGCAGGTCGAGGCTGCGGTGGCCGGGAGCGGCCACTGCACTCCAGTCTGGGTGACAGAGTGAGACTCCAACTCAAAAAAAAAAGTGGGCAAAGACATGAATAGACACTTCTCAAAAGAAGATATAAGGGCAGCCAACAGATACATGAAAAAGTGCTCAGTCTCACTAATCACCAGAGAAATGCAAATCAAAACCACATTGAGATACCACCTAACCCCAGTAAGAATGGCCATCATTAATAAAACAAAAAACAACAGATGCAGATGCCGATGTGGAGAAAAGGGAATGCTTCTACACTGCCTTTGGGAATGCAAACTAGTACAACTTCTATGGAAAACAGTGTGGAAATTTCTAAAAGAACTAGAAATTGAGCTTCCATATGATCCAGCAATACCCTTACTGGGAGTATACCTGGAGGAACTCAAATCATTCTACCAAAAAGATACCTGCACAGGCATGTTTATTGCAGCACTATTCACAATAGTGAAAACATAGAACCAACCTTGCTGCATATTGAAACTGGACTGGATAAAAAAATGTGATACATATGCACGATGGAATATTACACAACCATAAAGAAGGACAAACAAATGGACTTTGCAGCTACTTGAATGAATTTAGAGTCTATAATATTCAATGATATATGACAGAAAGAAAGAACTGAGTACCACATTTTCTCACTCATAAGCGGACCCTGAACATTTACCATAATGTTATAGGAAAGGGATTAGCAGTAGCTGGAAACTGCCAACAGGAGGAAGGGGAGACACAACATCAATATGGGTACCTGATATCAAACCAGGCAAAGTGGGGACCAAAGGGAGGCCCAAACTTTACCTGTATTATGACCACTTGTATACCTAATTCTGAATTGTACTCCACATCTTTAAAATATAAAAAAAGAAAAAAGAAAAACTACTCACTCGATATCGTGTCACCACTTGGCTGATGAGATCAACAGAAGCCCAAGCCTCACCATCATGCAATATACCTATGTAACAAACTTGCATAAATACCCTTTGATTCTAAAGATAATAAAAATTAAAGAAAGAAAATTTCAAGTATAAAATGTATTATTAGTAACTATATTTTACATTAGCTCTCCTGAACTTATTAAACTTATAACTGAAAGTTTATACCCTTTTAACAACATCTCCCATTTTCCTCAATTTCCATTTCTGGTACCCACCATTTCATTGTGTTTCTGTGAGTTAAATAGATCATGTGTTCTCACCACAGGGTGGGGATGGAAGGAAATAAGATAACTATGTGAAGTCACGGAAATACTAATTAGCTTGATTACAGTAATCATTTCACAATTTATATGTATATGAAAAATTACCTTGTATATATTAAGTACATGTTTTACTTGTCAACCATACTTCAAAAAGACTGAAGAAATGGAAAGAATTTGGACTCTTTATCAGGAGTAGTTTTGGAGAGCAGTCATTGTTGTTTGTTTTGAACCCAGGAAGGCTCTTCTTATCTGTCTTTTCTGGTTCTCTCCAGTAAACTTGCTGGCCTGTGGTTTAGCTAGTTGCTTTCAGGAAAAAACTAGTTTCCTTTTAATTGCTTATTGTCAAAATTGCCATTGTTTTCAAGCATATTTTTAAGCTCAACTGTCCTACACATTCTTCTAAACAAACTGGTTTGAGAAAAGGAGAGATTCAGAGTTCTCTGTTCTTATCGCTTGCCTTTTGTCTGTGCAAAATATCTGAACAAGTACTCCAGAACTAGGAGTAGAAACAATTGCCTGCTTGTTCGTTCAGAAAGGCACACCAGTATTACTAGCAGTCTCTGAGCTTGAGTAGTAGCCTCTATTTTTTAAGGCTTGCAACATCTGCCACGAAAATGTTTTCTTATGAATTATCGGGGTGGGATAGATAGTGTTAGAGTCTTTAGAAAGTTGTCCTGTTGTGCTATGGTTAGATCCTTGGCATGACAAGTAAGAACTGCGTGGTGGAAAGGAACCACATATCTCTTGGACACATTAACTTGGAATTTAGCCACTGTAACACAGAACTTGGAAGCATGAAGAATCTAATGACCTGGGCAGGGAGGGGAGATACTATAGCCCTAGAATTTGGGAGAGAAGAGGCACCATAACCTTGACCTCATTGTTCAGTGCAGAGTTTCTGTCATGTTGAGCTAGAGGGAGAAGAATGAAAAGAGCTGATTGTGGTACAAGTGAATCAAGACTCTCACTAAACCAGGATTTACTAAATTTTCTTAAATACATGTTTCTTTATTTGCTGTGTGTCCTTAGGACAATGTTTAAAGAGTTTGATTTTTCCAAAATATGTAATAAATCTATCTGATAACCACATTTCTGAGTATGCTGGTGCATTAAGTTAAAAGTCACACCTGTTACATAGCTTCCACTCTGTTTGATCATACTGAGACAGGTTCTTCTGGGTTCCTGCTTCTGAAAACTTTTAACCACTATGGCAAAACCAAAGACAAGTTTATGAATAAAGAAGCTTTCTTTACTATCTTTCCCTGCAGTTTCATTGCCTGTCAATACTTGGAAATAAAGATTAGAAGATACTTTTGCTTTGTATTTTATCATTGTTGATGTTGTGATTAATACTTCATAATATTAAAAAGACAATACAGAGAAAAAGTTATTATGAACAGCTTTGCTTAACACGAACTAGGCTAGCAAAATCAGGGCAATACTCTTCAGCCCATATTTGGGTCAGGCATGTTTTCACGAATTTAGCCTAACCAAACTGATATTTTAGTACGAATAATAAATAGGATTTTGGTTTGAAGCCAAGCAGATATTGACCCAGCTGAACTGCTCATAGAAACATACATGGGAATGACAACCAGCACAGCTCTCTTTGAAGCCACCAAGCATAGAATGGATTAAAAAATATATTTTACCAGTAAGTAAAAAAGAAATTGCCATACTATGGGATTTAGGGAAAAAGTTGCAGCTGCCCAGAACCCCAAATTCAACGGCTAAGTAGCAATGTAGAGTGTTTTAGTTGTTACTCTTTGAACAGATAATAATATTGTTGCTACAGATAATGTAAGAAGAAAACATAGGTTTGGGGGGGCCAGCCCCGAAAAAGAGATTTAGAGGTCCCTTGGAAGGTGTGATGGCATCGGCGATTATTTCTGGAGGGATAGATATTAAAAGAAAGATGGAGGGATAGATATAAAGAGAAAGAAAGAGAAAGAAAGAAAGTGGACATCTGTTCAATGAATTGAGCAGAAGCCATTTATTGAAACTTACAGCGGGTATTTATCCCAAATTTTACACAGGCAGTCTTTACAAGTCTTCCACGTGAACACAAGCCAGGTGCAGGAGGGGCACCCCCTCACCCACCAGGTGTTTCCTCAGGCATGAGGAAGAACAATCTCAATTAAATTACAAAACTTTTACATGAACACAAAGCCAGGTGAATGAGGGGCGTCCCCCACCCACCATGTATTTCCCCAAGCATGAGGAATGAGGATCCCAAAACTATCTCACTGTTCCTCATGCTTGGTTAATATTTCTTAAAAGCAATACAACAATTCTAATATCATAAAATTCTAATAATCAATAACTTTTAAAGCCTATGCATACACAACACCTAATAACCAACCTAAATCCCAATGCCTTTCTATCTTACACTAATTCTACCTACACTATAGAAACTCTTAATTATAGCCCAAACCGATTCCTTAGGAATGTGGCCTAGCCCAAAGCTCATGCTGGGCCTTTAGGAATGTGGCCCAGCCCAAAGCTTGTGCTGGGCCATTTCTAGTAGCTCTAGATATTTATCTGTATTATTAAGGTTGAAACAGCACTTTGTATGTATATACTAATTCTACAAATATACTATTAAATTTTTAAAGAAGTTTGTACTGTATTAAAGGCTCCCAAATGTGATCTGAGTTTGAATTATGTTAAGTTTAAAGCCGAAACCGCAGTCTGTGAGAAACAGGAACAATGGACTCCTAAAGTAAACCATGCCTGTCATACTCTCAGAACTTCATGCTTAGATCATCAAAGTCCCTGCTAGTGGGACATGCTAAAACAGCAAAGAAGGGAAGAGGGAATGGGCCTTCAACCCCTGAACTCGTCCTAGTGGTCTCAGGGTCCACAGCCTGCCTGGATCCCTAATGCTCAGGCAGGCCTCCACGGCCAGCTCCCAACACATAGGGTTTCATAAGAGAATGATCCAAAAATCAACAATCTTCAGTTTCTCAGAAACCAAAAGACTAGTATGTTCCATAGCAGGATGGGTAGTAAGAAGAATATCCATAGCCCTCATAAACGCATCTAACATCATAGGCCAGGCCCACCATAGTAGTTGAAGAAACTCATGGTGTCAGGAAAGAAAGGTTCAGGTGTAAAGCAGGGTCCAATTCTAGAGTTTGTGTTCTTAATCTTAACAGAGTCCTAAATATCAACTGAGTGACATATGTGAAAAATCACATTGTTGAATTCGCATTCCAAACTAATTGAAATTGAAGCCACCTAAAGTATTGCTTGTAACCAATATATCCAAGAAAACATTGCTATGTGTCAGGATGCCCGTCATAAAATCATGTGTCTTCAATAAGAGTTTTTTATCCTACTTTAATGACTTGTTTATTCCAGGTGTCAAATTTAAGCCATATTACCAACCATCTGGAGAGTATATACTCCTGCTTCCTATCTGCATATGTGCATACTTGGGAATAAAAGTATGATTTCGAAGGGGTAAGGAAGGATAAAAAGTATATGGACTAGAAGTCGTAGTGACAGGATTCACTCGTAAAAGTTTGTATGATAAAGTGTTTTATTACTTTTTGTGGAGCAGTATTACTTTACTCCATATCACATGTATCTATCATTTTATATATAATCCCAAACCATAGTAGAGACCTTGAAGTTTAACTTCACTGATTCTGGCACAGGAAGATAGATATTTATTCTATTAGACACCTGAATTTTAAAACAATTCCAGAATTACTAAAATATTTATTGACATATGACTCCTTGATATGGCATTCCACAAGAGTCACATCTTTTGTGGTATTTTTGCCTAACATGTCAATCTATTTATTTGAGAAAACTTCAGATAAATCCAAATTGAAGAACATTCTTCAGAATAGCTGATTCTTTAAAATTGTCAAGGTCATGAAAGTCAAGAAATGGTCAAGGAACTGTTAGCAACAGGAGGAACTTAAAGAGATACAACAACCAAATGCAATTTGACTTGAATCCAGAAGGAGAAAAATAAAATTAATAGAAAAAAGTGATAAAATAAAGTCTGTAGTTTGGTTAGACACTTACATAAAGTTAATTTCTTTGGGTTGAAAAATGCATTACAATTATGAAAGATGTTAATATTATGGAATATTGATTGATGGATGTATGAAAATTTTCTGTACTATTTTGACAGCTTTCTATATGTCTAAAATTTTTATAAGATATGAAGTTAAAAAGAATATAAAACTACTCTTGCATTTCATTGATTTAATCATTTATTTATTCTTTCATATATCAAGAGAGAAACTTATATTTTACTGTTCTTCAGTAGAGTTTGAACATAAATGGGAATTAGATTCATTGGTATAAGTAGGAAAGTAGAGTAAATTTTGCTCAGACTTGGCTCTCTAGAATTTGTATTAGTTGAATTATTATCATCATGACTTAAGTATAGAAAGAACACTAGATCCCTGAAGAAAGTAATTATTTGGATAAAGAGTTAAAATTGATTTAGGCCAAGTGCAAATAAGATTGTGACTAACAAAATTCTTTTTTATTGATATAAAAGGATGGTTATAGAAGGTTAAAATGAAAGTCTAGTTTGAGGCAACATTGTGTAGTGTGAGTGTGTGTCTCCTCTTATTCAAGCCCTTAATCAGATAAGGGGAGTCTAAATTGAGTGACCAAACAAAACAATGCTTCTTAATATCTCTGAGGCTTGACTTTATGACTGACAAATAACAAACCAATTAGATTAGTCATAAAATTAGCCAATAACATGACACCTGTAGTGGGCCACACCCCCACTGAGGACATATAAAAGGTCCTCTGCAGGGAGAAGAATCCAGACTGAGGTCACCTCTACTCCTTCTCTACCCAAGGACAACCTCAATAGCAAGCACCATGTGTGGCAGCTACTACGGAAACTATTATGGCAGCCGTGGCTATGGCTGTCGTGGGTACAGAGGCCTGGGCTATGGCTATGGAGGCCTGGGCTATGGTTATGGAGGCCTGGGCTGTGGCTATGGAGGCCTGGGCTGTGGCTATGTCTCCTCCTGTGGCTGTGGCTTCCGCAGACTGGGCTGTGGCTATGGCTATGGCTCTCGCTCTCTCTGTGGCTGTGGCTGTGGATGTGGCTTGGGCTATGGCTACTATTGAGAATGCCATGTCAGACTCTTTCCCCATATCCTGTGACATCGGGGTTCACAGGTTCTGATCCTCACATGTTCTGAGCCTCAGGGTTGGGTGATGATTATTTTACACGAAATGTTTCTGATATTTTTCTGAAGACGTACTCTCCAGTGTACTTTGGATCTAATATTTCAAACATTTTATTATTGGATATAACTCTTGAAAATTAAGAGAAGGTGAAATTCATCCTGTGATCTCCTGTGTGGTCTCTCACAAAGATGATAATGTCTGTCTTAGACTTTGTCTTTTGAATTTCATGCTTTCTAATAAAGTTTTTCAATCTGAATTACCATCCTGATTTTATTTTCATTTAATATACCTATCTTTGTAGCTTTTTTCCTATTTATATTATCTTAACAATATCTCAACATAACACATTATCACTGCTTAACAGTAGAATTTAGTACTGTAGAAAACTGAGCATGAACAGAATTAAAAGTATGCATAGTTTATTTGTTTATCTCTTTCATATAAAAATAATTTTCTGTCAAACTTGTTTCATGCTACATACATAATTTATATGACAAAACTCTTTATAAGTAATTTATACCTATAATCTAAATAATAGTAATTAAGTAGCATTTATTAGCTATTTACTATAAAGCAATCACTGTGCCAGATTTAATATATATTATCTCATATGAAGCACAGTGATTGGTTTATAGTAAATGGCTAATAAATGCTACTTAATTTTTAAAGCTGAATAAAGGTAAGGAGAAATGAAGTAACTTTCTTACTGGCAGGTTTAGTGTGGCAAAAGAAATGTTTCATACCCACCTGATGGATATAAAATATTTATTGTTCTTACATCTAGGAATTACATCTAATATACGTTTAGTTATTAGTATTATTTAATGTTATTGACTAACAATAAATTAAAATTATCTGAAGAACAAGTTTATAAAATACATATTTTCTCATTTTAGATTTTGCTATTTGCTTCTATGCTTGATATAATGTTATATATTCCATGGCTCCTAAAAGAAGTCATGAATTTTAGAATTTAAAAAAATATTGTTTTTTCCTTCTTTAGTAATAGTACTGTTCTGAAAGGTGAGTGCATTGTGAGACTTAGATTGATCCTTTGGTTTTGGTAGCAAGTGATTTTTAAGCGGTTTTATCCCTAAAAAGACTGTTCTATATGCTTAGTGCTTAGCATATAGATTTGGCCCATCAGAACTTATGTGTTCATAAGCAGGTCTCTTAGTACACAGACAATGTAAAGAAAAAAGCTTAGGTTTCTAATTTTATTTTGCATATTGAGCAATATCCATTATATTCAAGGGTAATCATATGATCTGAACAAGTGAAGGTAGTCCTTTTCAACACCATGTAAAAGATCTTATTGTTCATGGTTATTGTTACTGTCCTGCTGGTCTTCAAACTTCTCCCTAGGTGAGTTTTACTTTCTTATATAAAATCTTAAGCAATTGACATTTTTTTCTCATCCAAGCTTGTTGTCAATATATCAAAAATAAATATTCTCAAGATTTTTAAAAATTAATGTATTAGTATCCATTGTATTCTATATGTAGAATTGTGGCTATATTATAATTTATTTTTTTAACATTACAGCAGTTTTTATATGCATTATACTACCAGTCTTCTAAACCACTTTATTGAGGTATGATTGACATATATAAAACTGTACATATTTAATGTAAACAAGTTGAGTTTGAAGACAAGTATTCACCTATAGAAGCACCATCAAAATCTATGTCACACAGTCATCACTTCCAAAGGTTTCCTTATCACACTTATTATTTTGTTGTTTTTAATGATATGAACACAATGTATTAGTCCCTCTGTTTTATTAGATTTTTAAGTAGGGAAATAACAGAAGCCAAAAATCCATGAAAATTTTTTAAAAATCTTGAAAAATCATTGAGTCAATGAAGAAATTAAGAGAGAAATTAGAAAAATCTCAATAAAAATAAAAGGCAAAACACAACATACTAAAACTTATGTGACAGAGTAAAAGTGGGATTAAGGAGGAAGTTTATAGTGATAAATGTCTTTATCAAGAAAAAGAAGAAAGATCTCAAATAAATAATATATCTTTACACTTCAAGAAACTAGGGAAAAAAAAATAAAAAGAACAAACTAAGCCTGAAGTCAGCAGAAGGAAGAAAATAATAAAAGTTAGAGCTGAAATACAGAAAATAGAGACTAGGAAAACAATGAAAAGATCTACAAAAAGTAAGCATTTTTTTAAAAGACAGAAAAGTAGATGAACATTAGTTAGACTAAGACAAAAACAGAGAAGACTCAAATAAAATTAGATATAAAAGAAAAGACATTACAACTAATGCCACAGAAATAAAAAAATAAGAAATTATTATGAACAATTATACATTGATAAATTGGCCAACTTAGAATAAATGGATAAATTTCTAAGAATCTACACCTACCAAGACTGAATTATGAAGAAATAGTCTGAACAGACTAATAAAGAAATGAAGTCAATAATAATAATAATAATAATAAACCAATAATAAACCACTTCGGTAAAGAAATACTCAGGATCAGATAATTTTATTGCTGAATTCTATCCAACATTTATAGAAAAATTAGTACCAATCTTTCTTAAGCTCTTTCACTTCCAAACTCATTTTATGAGGCCAGTAGCACACTGATACCAAAGTCAGTTAAAGACATCACAAGAAAAGAAAACTACAGTCTGACATCCCTGATGAACACAATGAAAAATTCTCAACAAAATATTGATAAACAGCATTCAGTAGTACATTAAAAGATTAGTCACTATGACCAAGAAAGATTTATCCCTGGGATGTAAAGATGATTCAACATTCATAATCCAATCAAAGTGATACACATTAACAGAATGATGACAATTACACGAGCTTCTCAATAGATGCAGAAAAAGCATTTGACAAGTTCATAAAGAAAACTCTCAATAAATTAGGTATAGAAGCAACTTATCTCAACACAATATGGGCTGAAAATGAAAAGCCCACAGCTAACATAAAAATCAGTGGTGAAAATCTGAAAGCCTTGTCTTGCTAAGATCAGAAACAAGGTGAGGATGACCATTCTAACCACATAATTGACATGATTAGCATAATACTGCAAGTCCTAGCCAGAACAATTAGACAACAAAAAGAAATAAAAGGCATCCAAATCAGAAGAGAAGAAATGTAATTATTTCTATTTGCAAGTAGCAGAATTTTGTATGCAGAAAACTCTAAGAACTTGACCAAAAATGACTACTAGAACTAATAACCAAATTCAGTAAATTTTCAGAATACAAAATCAAGAAACAAAAATCGATTTTGTTTGTATACGCTAACAACAAACCATCTGAAAAGAAACTGAAGTAAATAATCTTTTTTACAATATCATGAAAAAATACTTAGAAATAAGCTTAATCAATGAAATGATAGACTTGTACACTAAAAATTATAAAACATTGATGAAGAAAGTTAAAGAAAACACAGATCTATATTGTAAAAATATCCTTATCATTCAAAGCAATCTATAGATTCAGTAAAATTCTATTCAAATCTCTACTGCATCTTTTCCAGGAACAGGAAAAAATTCTAAAGTTATAGAACCTCCAAAGAACCCAAAGAGCCAAAGCAATTTTGAACAAAACAAACAAACAAAACTAGAGGCATCCCATTTCCTGATTTCAAAATATATTATGAAACTAGTGTAATCAAAATACTATTAAACTGACGTAAAAACAGACATAGATATCAATGGAACAGAATAGAGAGCCCCCAAATAAATCCATGCATATACAATCAACTAGTCTTTACTAAAATTGCCAAAAATATGGAATATGGAAAGGATAGTCTCTTTAATAAGTGATGGGGAGAAAGTTGAATATCCACATACAAAAGGATGACTTGAATCCTTGTTTTACACAACACAGAAAAATAAACTTAAACTGGATTAAAAACTTAAACATAAGACCTGAAACTGTAAAACTCCTTGAAGAAAACAAGGGAAAAAAACTTCTTGACCCTGGGCTTGGCAATGATTTTTTTAGATATGACACTAAAAGCACAGGCAACAAAAGCAAACATAGACAAGTAGGCCTACAGCAGGATTCTCACATATGTGTGGTACCCTTTATTCGTTTCTTGCACTATTATATGTTTTTAAAAACTATTAATTTTTTTTCTGAAAACATTTGAAAACTTGCTGAATTGCATTTTTATGATCATATTTGGTTCAAAAGTCAATATATAAAATTTAAAATACATATTTTGCTTGAACATATCTCTAGGAAATATTGATCAGTGATATCCCCTGCATTTCACTCATGCTGATGGCTTTCTATTGCAAGCCACTGAGATTCTTAGAATGACCCTGGGAAAAAGCCTTAGTTATTACCAAAGCAACAGCTGCACACACATACACCTGCTAACACACACATATTTGCACTCTGAGAAATGAGGAAGATAAGCAAATATATGTGAAAAATATACTGTGCTTGAGAATGAACTCACATTTAATAAAAATAAAATTAGAATTTTCCTAATAAAATGCTGAGGTTGTATTTATGCAAATACATAAAAATGAGTTTGTTTTCCCTACAAAATTGTTAGGTATTACAGACAATGAAGGAATTTGTGACTCTTTTACTATGTATAGCCTAGAATTTAGATATTAATGTTAGTATAGAAAATAACACATAATGAAGATTCTTTATATAATAACAATCTTAAAAATCCAAAAGGATCAGCAATCTAGATTATTGCTAATAAAGGATACTCCCAAAATAGCATGAGTGGTAGCAGGCATATTTGTAGCTACCATAGCTAGAGACACAACCATTGTCCAGACCTTCAAAGTAGTTCGTTGCTGCAATACCATATTATAGTTCCAGAGCTTGAATTTCATAACCTAAATTGTATGTGGAGAAAGCACACATAGGATTTACTCATTTACAAACTAAGTGCTATCTTAAAAATCTTAAGAATTTCTCATAGTCAATATATTCAGGACTCTTGCTATTGTGTCAGGGTGCCTGCAATGAAATCATTTACCTTTAGCCAAAATTTGTCTTCTAATAACACAGTGCTAGCTTACTTGAGAACCCAGTCTTCATGAGAGTTTATTAAAATTGTAAGCTTCACTCTATTATTGTTATCATTTTACTGATTTTAATTTTCATTTCCTCTTGATGGGAAGTCAAGGAATGAGGTGAGGGGGTAGAACATCAGAAATTGTGGAGGAAGAGTCAGAGTCACAAAGTCAGGATTAACTAGTGAATGTAGATTGGTGTATTTTATTTTTGTTACAGTGTTTTGTCTTCTAGTAGAAGAATTTCTACTGAATTATATTTCACACAGAATCCTCTGTAATAAACCTTTTTCCCCCCACCATCCTCTTTTGTTAGTGCATTGTTTCATGTTTCCCCCAACTCTCTTTTGTTAGTGCATTGTTTAGTGTTTGTTAATGCATTGTTTCATGTTTTTCATTTATATTTGGTAAAGTTTTCCATTCAAGATTTAACACCTGGATACAAACAGAAATAGAACTTTGTGGCTACACTTGGTGAGGATATAAGCTATGGTCTTTGGTTCAATAATATTTTAGCTCCCCATTCATGATATTTTTGCATTTATTTCAACTTATTGTCAAGTATTTAAATTTCCTGATGCCTATCAAAATTCTGATAGCTCTTAACATCTTAGTGAAAATCTTCCTGTTGAATCTGGCTCTCTTCTATACAATCTTGGCTTTTCTTAAATATGCTAGAAACCTTATTATAGTATTATTTATTAACATTTAATAAATACACTGTATTTATTAACTGTTGTTACAGATTATGGCAGTCGAATCTCCAAAGGTAATATAATTAACTGAGGGCAGGTAAAACCATGTCTAAAACTCATATTATCATTCTTAATACAGAACTGAAATTCATGCATTTTAGCTACTCATTTAATTTATTCTAATATGTATACCTTTTCAAATTCCCAAAAGATTTTGAGGTAGCTTGAAGAAAGACATAAAAATTAAATGGGAAACATATAGTCAAAGAGTTTGGAAATTTTACTGATTCTTTAATCAACATTGATTATTTTAAACATAAAGCATACATATAATATCCCAATTTTTACAGGTTTCAAGGGATTTCAGAGTCTGTATCATTTATTTTCATAGACTTTATATATGAGAAGAAAATATTCTACTAGAAGCATAAATTTGGAAAGTTACTTCACATTATAGATTTTTTTTTCGTTTTGTCACTTTATATCTCAATTATGAACTGACTCCCTGTCCGGCATTCATTTTAAGTATGCAGGATGTTGAAATGTAAACTAAGACAAGATCCCTGTTCTCATAAAACTTACAATCTTGATTGTGGGGCAGATAGGCAGTGAGTGACAGACAACAGGCAAATAAATTTCATAAATACAATAAATTCTGATAGTGATGAGCACTTGTACAACAATATAAATCAATGAGTTGAATAAACTTTTAGTCATCACTTGGGGAGTCGATTTTAAATTGAGTGATCAGAGGAAACACCTCTAAGGAGATAGAATTTATTTGATACCAGAATGAAGAGAAGGATAGCATTTATTTGATACCTGAGTGAAGAGAAGGATTCAGTCATTCTTGCTGGTATTTTCTCAAAGAGAAATCAGCAGTACAAAGGTAAAGGTCTTTGGGAGGGGAACAACTTGGTCTGTCTGAGCTGCTGAAAAGCCACTGTGTTTGAAACATGGCAAAAGTGAAGGAAACTGGTAGGAAATGATGCGAGAGAGGCAGATTAGGGTATTAGAAGACATTTTTTTCTAAGTGCAATGGGAATTTTATGAAGGTTATGCTCCAGAAATAAAAGGCTGTGATGTGATTTCTGTTTCATCATGAAATTGAGACATCAGAAGGGAAAACATTTGGTGGAATCATGGGTTTTGCCTTGGTGATGTTAAGTTTCTCACATCTATGAAAGATAAATCTTGAATGATCCAGTAAACTGTTGACCACACGTCTATAATAGAGGAAAGATAAAGAACATAACTCTGAGATTAAGATCAAGTTATGGAGAGGAAAAGAGATTCCTGAAAAGGTGAAGTTGGAGACAAAACAAGAGTATACAGTTTAATGAATACTGAGAGTCTGTTTGAGTATTATTTAAGAGCTTCAATTAAATGAAGACAGAGAAACAAACTATATTCAGATTAGGCTAGACACCACAGGAGCACTTTCAATGGAGTTCAAATAATTGAGAGAAAAGGAGATAAGAAAGTGGAGACAGTAACTTTAGAAATACGTTTTTGAAATTGTTTATGAAGATAAATAGTGAATTAAGAAAGTAATCTGGGAGCCTCAAGAGGGATTTCATAGGGAAAGATTTGTTTGTTGTTTGATTTATCTTTATGGGAGATAATTAACATTAATGATATTTCAAAACATAAGGGAAGTAATTTTTAAAAATGGAATATCATTGTATACAAGTAGGAAGAGTACAGAGAGATAATTTTTAGGGAAGTAAACTATTTTGTATCCTACTAAAATAGTGGATACATGCCATATATTTGCCAAAATCCATAGAATGTAAAATACCAAGAGTGAACAATAATGTAAACTACAAACTGAGTAATCATGGATCAATGTAGGTTCATCTGTTGTAACAAATATATCACACTGTTGCAAGATGCCAGTAATGGGGGAGGTTTTATGTGTGTGGGGGAAGTGATGTTTATTGGAATTCTCTGTATTTTCTGCTCAATTTCTCTGTGGACAGAAAACTGGTCAAAAAATAAAGTTTATTAATTTTTTAATAAAAGCAATACCTCCACACCAAAACACCAGTTCTTCATAAGAGATAAATATTTGCTGAAATAAATTAGAAGAGAATTGGCCTCAGAAATTTTTTATATAAGAATGTTGAGTTATATGATAGACTGTATCTTCTATAGTCATCTTAACCAGTTATAAAACTGACACTGAAATTATTATTTTGTTAATTAACTAATGTAATTCAGTCATACGTCCTTCTGGTCCATGAATTTATACAATGTATAGCATGTAAAGCTAAAAAATGGCTACTATATTATTTCAACTAATGCTTAGTAAAAGAATTCTAAATTGAATGATATCTGATTGATGGCATCTGAAGTATGAGATTTGAGTTGACTCAAATTTTTCTTAGGGAAAAATGTAAAGTGATATAATTGATGTTTCCTAATAGTTATTATCCCAATTAGGGAGACTAAAATAATATGTAATAATATGTCTAGTTTAAATAAATATATTTATCTATAAGAATAATAGAAAATGTATTAAAATACATGATGAATGAGCAAATATATGTGTTTGAGCTGATTATTAATAGAAAAGTCTTGTTCTTGTCTATTATATTAAGAGGTTATGATTTCTTGACTATTTTGAATTACTTATCAAGGCAGATGAATTGAGTGAATTATAAAGATCATGTGTCTTGAATTTTAAAGGAGGGTTAGCTTATAATTTTCTTTCTTGTTCCTTCTCCACTCTGCATAAGCTAATCTCACCTCTTTGATCCATCATGGAATTTATATGAAGATATGTATTAATAATCTTTGAACACAGAACATAAATGAAGTATCAGCATCCTGGTCATTGATCATGGGTATACAAGTATGTGCATAATCACACCTCCTTCCCATATCCTCTCAAAGACAAAATCTAGGTGTTTTTAGACAACGGAAAATTATCTTGGCTTTGCTGTATCTCCTAATAGTCTGACTTATCATAGTAAAAAGACTGAAGTTATACATATTTTAACAGTTTTTCAAGAGAAAACTATGTGCCTGATTAAAAATAGATGACCTTCTTAATGTTGTAAATCTTTAAAAAGTAACTTACCTTTGTCTAATATATTGGTAAAATCAATATCTGAAGGAAAAAAGTCAGAATATTAGCTGATCATTGTATATTCCAAAATAGTAATAGATCTTCATTTACTAGTGCAGAATTACAAAAAAAGACTGAGTCCTGGGAAGCACTATTTCGGAAATAGTAAAGCCAATAAGGAGATAACTTGCAAAAGTTCTACATTTTCTAAAAAGTTTTTATTTTGTATTTTATTTTATTTTATTTTACTTTAATCAGTTTATTTTTTTAAAAAAATCAATATTTTTTATTATGATTTTGTGGGGTACAGTTAAGGGTTAGGTGTACAGTTATGTTTCATTCAGACATCCTGTTGATAAGAGGTGTTTCCCCATCCCCAGACAGATATTTGTGACTGTTAATCCCTTCCCCCCCATAGTTTCCCAGTACCATCAGTCATTTTCTTATAGTATTACATTGGATGTTCAAGGTCCATTATATGAGTGAGAACATGTGATACTCGGATCTTTGTTTCTGTGAGAAGTCACTCAGTATTATAGACTCTAGTTCCATCCAGGTCGCTGAGAAATTCATGATTTTGTTCTTTTTTATGACTGCGTAGTATTCCATCATGCACGTGTACCACATTTTTTTAATCCAGTCCTCTTTTGATGGGCAGCATGGTTGTTTCCAGGTTCTTACTATTGTGAACAATGTTGCGATAAACATACTGTGCAGGTATCTTTTTTATAGTGATTTGAGGTCTTCAGGGTATATTCCCAGTAGGGGGATTGCGGGGTCATATGGAAGGTCGATTTTTAGAGCTTTTAGGAATTGCCACACTGCTTTCCACAGAGGTCGCACTAGTTTACACTCCCACCAACAGTGTAGAAGTGTTCCCTTTTTCACCACACCCTCTCCAGCAGCTGTTATTTTTTGAGTTGTTGATAATTGCCATTCTGACTGGAGTTAGGTGGTATCTCAGTGTGGTTTTGATTTGCATCTCCCTGATGATTAGTGAGGTTGAGCATTTCTTCATGTGTTTGTTGGCTGCTTGGATGTCTTCTTTTGTGAAGTGTCTGTTCATATCTTTTGCCCATTTGATAATGGGGTTGTTTGTTTTTTTTCTTTTCAGCACGTTTGAGTTCCTTGTAGATCCAGGATGTTAAGACTTTGTCAGACCTGGAGTTGGCAAGTACTTTTTCCCAGTCTGTAGGCTGTCTCTCTGCTCTTTTGATGGTTTCTTTGGCTTTGCAGAAGCTTGTCAGTTTAATAAGGTCCCACTTGTCTATCTTCTCTCTTATGACCTGTGGGTTTCAGGTTTTGTTCAGGAATTGGATGCCAGTTCCGATTTCCATGAGGGTATTTCCTTCCTTTTCTAAGGTTCTTATGGTTTGAGGTTTTACATTTAGGTCTCTGATCCATTTGGAGTTAACCTTTGTGCATGGAAATAGATAGGGGTCCTGTTTCAATCTTCTGCATGTGGTCAGCCAGTTTTCCCAGCACCATTTACTGAATAGGTTCTCCTCTACCCATTGGTAGGTGGTGGGGGCTTTGTCGAAGATGAGTTGGTTGAGAAATTGAGGCTTTGCTTCTGGAATCTCAATTCTATTCCATTGATCTATATGCCTGTTCTTGTACCAATACCAAGCTGTTTTGATGATTGTAGCTTTATAGTAAAGTTTGAAGTCTGGTAATGTGATACCACCTGCTTTGTTTTTTTGAACAATCCTGGCTATTCTTGGATGTTTGTGTTTCCATATGAATTTCTGTGTTGTTTTTTCCAGGTCTGAGAAGAATGTTTCTGGTAATTTGATGGGTATTGCATTGAATTTGTAGATTGCCTTAGGTAAGATGGACATCTTCACAATGTTGATTCTTCCGATCCATGAGCATGGGATATTTTTCCACTTGTTTGTGTCATCTTTGATTTCTCTGAGCAGTGTTTTGTAATTTTCATTGTAAAGGTCTTTTACGTCTCTGGTTAGGAAGATGCCAAGGTATTTCATTTTTTTTGTGGCTATTGTGAATGGAATTGTGTTTTTTATTTGGGTTTCTATTTGTTTATTATTGGTATAGAGAAATGCGATTGTCTTTTGTACATTTATTTTGTATCCTGAGACTTTGCCAAAGGCCTTTATCAATGTAAGGAGGCTTTTCACAGATTCTCTTGGGTTTTCAAGGTACACAATCATATCATCTGCAAAGAGAGATAACTTGACTTCCTCTTTTCCTATTTGGATACCCCTGACTGCCTCCTCTTCTCTAAAAAGTTTTTAAAAAGTGTTTTTGAAAAGTGACAATTGAAATAAATCCCAAGAAAACAATTTAATTTATTATTATTAGTTTTGGTGGTATGCTCTGAACAAAATTGTAATCCATAGAATAAATTATTTCTTATTGCTCTGAAGATTAGGCATATAAGACTAAAACAATAATTTGTATAAACTCTAGAGATGCAGTTGGGTTTTTTGTTAATTGTATTACAGAGAAGAATGGTAATCGCAATTTTCTTTGCTGCATTCTTTCATAGGTGGAGAGACAGGTGAGATGCTCAAAAAGGAAAAAAATGTTTTGAAACAAGTTAAAATGAGGGCTGTTGGCTGTGAAAAGACAGAGAGGAGAGTATAGATTTTATTTTGTGCCAAGAGTAAATCAAAGTTGGCTTACTGCAAATGCTACTTCTTGAACTAATGTGTGCTTATGGACACATTAAAATTAAAGTTAAAATAAATGTATTGAGTAACACAGGGACTTGTACGAATTACTGTCTCCTTTCAGTATTGGCAGGGAATTGCTTCCGGGGAGTCCTGAGTGGTCAAACAAAACAAGCCTCCATGAATACCTCTGAGACTTTTTCTTATGGTTGAGAAAAAACAAACTAATTAGATTACTCATAAATTAGCCAATGACATGACACATGTGGTAGGCCACACCCATACTGAAGGCATATGAAAGACTCTCTACAGGGAAAGGAAATCAGACTGAAGTCACCTACACTCCTTCTCTACCCAAGGACAACCTCAATAGCAAGCACCACGTGTGGTAGCTACTACAGAAACTACTATGACAGCCGTGGTGATGGCTGCTGTGGCTACGGAGGCCTGGGCTGTGGCTATGGCTCAGGCTATGGCTGTGGCTTCTGAAGGCTGGGCTGTGGATATGGCAGTAGCAATGGATATGGCTCGTGCTCTCTCTGTGGCTGTGGCTGTGGATATGGCTCAGGCTATGGCTCTGGCTTTGGTCAATACTATTGAGGATACCATCGGAAACTCATCTCTAATATGTGTGGCATCATGATTGACCAGCCCTGAATCCCACACCCTTGTGCCATTACACTAGATTGGGATAATTCTATCCACCAGATGTTTTGTGTGATTTGCTGATGACCTATGATGTGGTAGTCCCTATCTGGATCTATCAGTTCCACTCCTAGCTTTTATTCTCATTTTCTTTCTTATGACTAGTGAGAGAATGTGATATTCACCTTGTGAAACCAGTTTTCTTCTTTTATCAGAGTGAAGTGGCCACTGTTCCTACCTTGATGACTTTTATGCATCATTCTATTTCTCAGTGTTCCTTAATAAACTTGGTTAACCTGAAATAAGAACCTCAGTTTTTATTTTATTTATTATATGTAAATGAATTTAATCGATCTTTTTGGACTTTTTAATTTGCTTGTTTCTAAGAAAGGTCGCAATTGCTTCTTAACATATATTATCTTAGTATTTCTATTTTAGTTCCTCTATCATCTGTAGAATTCCAACCTTCAGAAGATATTTTAGTATTTATAAATTTCCTTCTTTGTTAAAGATGGTATCATATATCCATTACTGGGAATTTTCAGGACTAAGTTAGATAGCATTTATCAATTCCTTTAATTGATGCTTAGTGAATAGTAAATATTCTGCATAGTTTTTCTTCTGCACACCATTATTTTCTAAGTTTCATGCCTCCTCAAATCCCTTTTTCAGTTTTATTTTAAAATTATAGATAGAAAAATTCATTTTGTGTACAGTTCTGTGAATTTTGAAAAATGCATAGTGTTATGATACATCAAGCAAAATCAAGATAATAGTGCCATTACCCTTCCACTCAAATTTTTCTTGCTTATTTTTTGCAGTTTACCCCTCCTTGAACCCCTAAATTCTGGCAATGACTGATAATTCCGTATGCATTGCTTTGCCTTTCTTTCAGGTCATATTTTGTTGAGGGTCCCCAAGTCCACTTGACTTTTGGAGATTTGCTGAAAAGACCCATGGGACTCAACATATAGTAATCCTCATGGTTAAGATTTATTATAGCAAAGTAGTAGATATACATAGCTGTAACAAGAGTAAAAGACATAGGAAGGTTCTGGAGGTATCCATGTGCAGATGTCTACCACTGCACATGGATGTACACATGGTTGTGCTTTCTCCTACACAGAGCTCTCTCCTTCCCCAGCAATGGAAGTGAAGCAATCTGTGTGCAGTGTTTCTACCCAGAGAAGCCCCAAAGAGACTCAATATCCAGGGCTTTAACGAAAATAGATTTTTAAAAAGTCACCAGGAAAATTATAGGCTTCTGTAAGGAAAGCTTGTATTCAGCAAAAACCACATTGTACAAATGGCCTAGGCACAAAAAAAATCTCATCAGTCAGGGAATGGTGGGAATACTATTATAATCCAAGTTTCCATATTTGGTATTAGAGTAATGCTGATTTCACAAAATGAGTAGGAAAAAATGTTTCCCAACCATGCTGCCCATCAAAAGAGAACTGGATTAAAGAAATGTGGTACATATACACGATAGAACATTACGCATCCATAAAGAAGAGCAAAATTGTGAACTTCACAGCAACCTGGTTGGACTTAGAGTCTATAATACGGAGTGATTATAGACAAACAAAGAACCAAGTATCACATGTTCTCATGCATAAGCGGACCTTGAACACTTATCATAATACTATAAGAAAAGGATTGGCAGAAGTGGAAAACTGCCAGGAGGGGAGCAGGGAAGCGGGATTAGCAGTAGTGGGAATCTACCTGAGAAAGGGCGGGGGGTACACCTCAACAAGGGTACCTGCATAATGAACATTTGTATACTTAACCCTGAATTCTACCCCACATCTTTAAAATAAAAAAATTAAAAGAAAAATATGTTCCCACTTCTTCTTTTAGTCTTTTATCTCACTCTCTCTTTTTCTTTTTCTTTTTCTCTTGTTTGTTTAACGATTTTCTGGAGGGTTTCTATAGAGTAGGTATTTTTTTCTTTCCTCCATGTTTGGTGGAGTTCATCAGTGAAATCAGGTGGGCCAATATTTTATTTCCAAAATAATTGCAATTGCAAATTATATTTTTCCTTTATTTATGCAACCATTCAGATTACCTATTTCTTTTTGAGCAAGCTTTGGCACATTCTGCATATAATGAAATTGATCTATTTTATCTAAGTTGTTGAATTTATGAGCTTAATATTGTTCTTTGTGTTTCCTTACTGTCTTTTGCATGACTGTAGGATTTATAGTGGTGCCCCTTTTCATGTCTACTGTTAGTATTGTGTGTCTTTTCTCTTTGATATTTTGCTATTCCTGCTAGAGGTTTATCAACTTAATCAAACCTTTTAAGGAATCAGATTGTGTTTTCATTTATGTTTTCTATTTATTTTCTGTTTTAAATGATATTGATCCCAGACGTTACCTCTATTGCTTTCTTTTTTATTAAAAAATCTTTATTAATTATTATTATTTTTTGAGTCGGAGTCTCACTCTGTCTCCTAGGCCGCTCCTGGCCACTGCAGCCTCGACCTGCTGGGCTCCAGCGATCCTTCCGCCTCAGCCTTCCAAGTAGCTGGAACTACAGGCATGCGCTACCACGCCAGGCTGATTTTTGATTTATTGTAGAGATGAGGTCTCGCTGCCCAGACGGGTCTCGAACCCGCGAGCTCAGGCAATCCACTCACTTCAGCCTCCCAAAGGTGCGAGATTACAGGCTGAGTCACTGAGCCCGGCTAATTATTTTGAATGTCAATGGAATTATTAACTGGAGAACATTTTGAAAATATAAGCAATTTAGTGACATAAAATTTTCTTTAAGCACCGCTTTACTTGTATTTCATAAATTTTGATATATTTTTATTTATATCATGTTTAAAATATTTCCAGAAATTCTTCTTTAGACTCATGGATTATTTATAAATATGTTGCTTAATTACCAAATAGTTGGAAATTTTCCTAGTACTATTCTGTTACTAATTTGTAACTTAATTCCTTAAAGGTGTGAGATGTTCTCAGCATGATTTCAATTCTTTAAATTTTTATGACTTGCTTTATTAGACAATATATTGTCTAACTTGGTGAATGATTTATGTGCACCTGAAAATAATATGTATTCTGAAATCGTGGGGGTAGACTGGTCTAAATGTCAAGTTTGTTGGTATAGTTGTTCTATTATTCTATTTTATTGTTAAACATTTGTGTACTTGTCATATTGATTAACGAGAGAAGATGGTTAAAGTTTTCAATATAGCTGTAAATGTGACTATTTCTTCTTTCAAGTCTTTGAAGTTTTTGTTTCCTGCATTTTTTGAAACTTTCTTGATAGGTATATATTCATTTAGGATTATTATGGATTCTAATCACATAATATCCTTTTTTATCTTTTATAATCACATAATATCCTTTTTCATCCCTGTACTTTTTAGTCTCCTTTGTATAATTTGCCTTATACTAAGATAGCCATTTCCATTTTATTCTGATTATTGCATGATGTAGCTTTCTCCATTTTTTTATATCATCTTATTTTTTTTTAAGTTTTACATGTATATTTACAGCGATTTTCTAGTAAACAATATATAGATGGGTCTGACTTTATGCAATTTGACAATCTATCTTTTATTTGTATATTTATACTAGTTATTGATATGGTTAAAATTAGATATATCATTTTATTATTTGTTTCTGTTTTCTGTTTCTATGTTTTCACTTTCCTGTCTTATTTCATATTCAAATAATTTATCTGGTGAGTTTTTGGCTATATCTCTGTATTATTTTAGAAGTTATTCTAGAGGTGAAAATATATATAACTAATTCTTCACAATATTTTCAGAGTTACAAATTTATAAGTCCTTTAAATATAACTTTTAATAACTTTTTTCCTATCTTGTCATATATATTATAGCAACATACTTTAAAACCCCCTCATTCAATATTATAACTTTTTGCTTTCCATAATTATATTAATTTTAAAGCACTTAGAAGAAAAGAAAACTATTTATTCAAATGTTTATACTTTTTTATTGCTCATCCTTTATTCATGAAGTTTCCTGTCTCTTTAGTATTATTTTTCTTTACCCTGAAGAACTTCTTTTAGCATTTCTTTTGTAAAAGGTGTCCTGGACACCTTCAATTAAGAAAGATTCTATTTCTCTTTTGTTCCTGAAGAATATTGCTGTTAGATTTGAAATATTGAGCTCTTTTCTACCAATACCTTAGTTTTGTTTTCTAATGTCTTCTAGATGCCATTGTTTCTCATGATAAATACATAATAATTTATCATTCTCTAACAGTTATGCATTGTTCATCTGGATCTTTTTACAAGTTTTTCTTTTTTTTTGATTATTAGACAAGTGATTATGATGTATCTGGACATAATTTCGTTTGAGTTTTTTTCTGATTGGATTTACAACTTCTTGACTCTATAAACATGTAACTTTTTAATCAAGTTTAGAATATTTTCAACTACTATTTATTTGAATGTGATTTCTACACTAACCTATTTTTGCCCTGCGTTTTAGATTTCTCTGCCACAAATGTTAAGATATGTTTGATATGTTCTACATATTCCTGAGACTCAATTTAAATTTAAAAAACAAGACAAACAAGAATATACAATGTCAAAATCAAATGATTTTAAACTTAAATTCATAATGGATGCTAGAAAATATTTCACCTTTTTAATTCAAAACAAACAAAAAACTAGTTTCAGGCAAGCAAAAGTTAAGAGGAGGTAGGATTGGTTTAAAGTTCTTGACTTTTTGTTCTAGGCAAGTATAGAAAACACTTCTTGCTTAAATATGCTCAAATAAAGATTAGAAGTGGACAATCATGTGGCAATATTTATATCTTCTAAAGGATTTTATATACATGAAGGTTTTGGTATAACCCTTGGACTATATAATGTTTTTAGGCAATACTTCATTAAATGGACAAATATTACCTTCCTTAATTACAAAAATGCTCACCATATCACACATATTATCACTACTTTACCAGAGAAGAAAATTGAAGGTTAAAGATTATCATTTTCTTATTGACACAAGTCAAGGATTTTATGTGGTAGAATGTTCTTTCCATATGTATCACTCAGTAGGTTCATTTTTGTAAAATAGAAAAACATAAAAATTACTACATATTGAAAGAATATATTCCCCAAATAGAACAATTGCATAACTGGCTTTGTAAAATTAGTAAAAGGTCAAAAGGTTAGAATTGTTTGGCGGCCAGAATTTTGTTAAGATATAGGCACACATAGTTAAATAATAATATGTTTGTTTTATTTATTTTCTTTTCTCTTTGACATTTTCTCCCTTCATGCATATCCTGGCCCCCAAGGCTGCCTGGAGATTGGTGAATTTATTTTTTGTGCAAACCTTCTGGAATTTGCAGGTCATGCTGATCTCCTTGATGAGGAATTCTGCCAAAGTACAGGCTTAGCTAAACAGTAACCAGCCATCGTTTCCAAGCCTGCTTCCCTAATTGCTTATTTTTCAGGAGTCACACAGTTGGTGGTCCTAGGACGTGTAACTTTCTCAATTGCTCCTATAAGATGATATCACTATTGCAAAATTTAAAACTGGTGTTTGAGATATTTTTCAGACTCTGCATTCTTTTATACCATCTGACACCAATCTGATCAGTAACTCGTGATCTCTGCCCAGAAACTTGACTCGGCCCATGAAGACAATCTCAACACCTCTATGGCTTCATCCCCAACCAAGCAACAGGCCATAGTCTCCAGACCCCTGCTCACCAAATTATCCTTTAAAACGCCAAGCCTCTGAGTTGTCCGGAAGACAGGATTGGGAAATATTTTCTGTCCTTCCATTCAGCTGCCCTGCAATTATTAACTATTTCTCTACTGCCAATGACAGCTGTCTCAGGAGACTGTAACAATTATTTCCTTTAATTCAACTAGAAAAATAACTTAACATGTAATGAAACGAAAACCAGGTTTGGTGTTTTAGATTGAACAATTTTATTAGGAAAACAGAGAAAAGATTCCTGCATAAAAATCAAAAGACTAGATCTGTGCATAATCTCAATGACAGCCCATACAGGAGTTCAAGGGATACATTTCACATTCCCTAACTTTTCACGAGTTATGTTTAGGAAAACAAAAGTTTGCAGCATCAGATCCAGAAAACATCAGAGGACAATTCTTCAGCAAAATCATACCAAAATCTGTGATATGAGATAATAATCATCACCCTAGTGTGAAGTTCAGAGTAATCAGCCTTCACAATTGATGAATTCTAGTGTCATAGACTAGAGAGTAAGCGCTTCCAGTGGAATCCTCAATAGTAGTAACCAAAGCCAGAGCCATAGCCTGAACTGCATCCATAGCCACAGCCCAATCTGCGGAAGCCACAACCATAGCAGGAGCCATAGCCACAGCCCAGGCCTCCATAACCATAGCCTAGGCCACCATAACCGCAGCCCAGGCCTCCATAGCCACAGCATCCATAGCCACGGCCGTCATAGTAGTTTCTGTAGTAGCTGCCATACATGGTGCTTGCTATTGAGATTGTCCTTGGGTAAAGAAGGAGTGTAGGTGATTTCAGTCTGGGCAAGTCTCCTGCATAGGGTATTTTATATGCCTTCCGTGTGGGTGGGAACCACAGACAAGTCATATCATTGGCTCATGGCCTCAGTGTGGGTGTGGTTCACCAAAGCTGTCATGCCATTGGCTAATTTTATGACTAACCAGATTGGTTTGTTGTTTGAAGATCCCCAAAGGTATTCAGGGAAGCTTGTTTTGTTTGACTTCTCAGTTTGGACACTCCTCATCCAATTGACAACCTTAAGTAGAGGATACCTCACAGGGTCATATAATTCTGTCTTAAAGTAGACTTTCATTTTAATCTTCTATAACCATTTTTTAATATAACAAAATAATACTTTTCTTAGTTATGATCTTATTTGCCCTTGGTCTTATAGTATCATTATTTTTAAAAAATCTTGAACAAGAATAACACTTCTTTTGACTCAAGAATTTTTCTTCTCTTTTTATACAAATTAGTTTTGTTTTGTTTTTTTGCATGCTTGTTCATTTTCTTTTCTGTACTGAATATCTCTTTCATTCTCATGATGTTGATAATATTCAACTAATTAATAGTTCCAGAAAACCAAGTTGAGGCAAAATTCACTTGATTTACTTAAGGGGCAAAATTTACTTAAATCAGTGAGTCTAGTTGTCGTGTATGTTCAATTTTTTATGAAGTACTAAAACACAGAAATTATTTGTGAAGTCTAGTTTTTTCACTTTTTTCTCAATTAATTTTTTTTTTTTTGAGTTGGAGTCTCACTCCGTTGCCCAGACTGCAGTGCAGTGGCACCCTCCCGGCCATTGCAGCCTCGCCCTACTGGGCTCCGGCTATCCTTCCACCTCAGCTTTCCAAGTAGCTGGAACTACAGGCACGCGCTACCACACCTGGCTAATTTTTTATTTATTGTAGAGATGAAGTCTGGCCAAGTTGCCTAGGCGGGTCTCGAACCCGGGGCCTCAGGCAATTCACTCACCTCAGCCTCCCAAAGCACGGGATTACAGGCTGAGCCACCGAGTCTGGCTAGGTTTTTTCACTTTTTCTCAAATTAATTATGCATTGATTGGTAATATCCTAATTAATACTAGAATTATATCCTAAGTACCAATCTTAACACTAATGTTTATGCTTATCAATGTATTACACAGAAGACTTTTTAAAATCAAGATATCCAGTTATTATTCTTTTTGAGACCTGACATGCAAAGTACTCTTGCATAGCTTTAGCATTATTGCATTCAAATTGGTGTGTTAATTTTTCCTGTTGGAGACAGGAAAGTGGGAGTAGTTCATATTTTCGTTAAAAAATGTGCTTTTATGTCTTTAAGAGAGTAGTTGTGAACCATGGCCTTATCCACATATCCATGTGTAATCTATAAGTTTGTTTTTGATATTCTAATATCTCTTACTCAAAATGATATTTTTTTATATAATGTTAGGCAAAACAGAGTAAAATTTGGGGATAAATTTGAAGAGACTTCAAGATATTGGACATATGCATGCATTTTAATCAACTCTTCCTTAAAAATCATAGAAAGAAAACATTAAATTTAAAAAATTTTCCAATACACATGTCTTGCTATGTATGTCAAATGAGTTTTAAAAAAAGACCACTTAAGTAGATATTTCAATCCTAATAATAAGATAAAACACATTCATTTATTTATCTAATGTGTGCTTTTGAATGCTCTTTCTATGTGTTGCCTTGGTAAATTCATTTTTGTAAAACAGGCACATTATTATGACACTTTATTCCCTATTGGGTGGATTAAGATATTATAAATAGAAGACATATTCACAATATCATTTTTAAATTTTCCATACAGAAAATAATAGTAGCCTTAATTTATCACAATGCAGAGTCAATCAAGCAATAACTTAGAATAAGTTTTCAGTAAAAACTAATTTAAATACCACTATAATTGGGCTTCCTCAGTTCTTAGAAAATCACCAAAATTGGTATAACTAAATTGCATCAATCAATTAGAAAAGAGCTATAATTTACTGCATTTGATTAAAATAGCTATCAAAGACATTGTGTATGTAATATAATATTTCTAATAACAACATTTACTTAAGTTATTTCTCCATAGAATTTACTTCCTGGAGTTAGTTTGTTTCTTCAGAATTGAGTTTCTCCTTCTAGTCATAAAAGTGAGAACTTTGTACCCAATGAGATTCCTTTTTCAATTTTCTTTTTTTTTTTTGCTGTAATTGTTTGAACTATGGTGAGTTCTTAAGTACATATCATAATGAAAAGCAAAACAAAACAACTCCTCTTGAACTCCTCAGGCTTCTTCAGATAATTTTTCAATTTCCTTTCTAGTTTCATTGCCAAATTTTACATGTTTCCATGTTGAATTTCCAGTCTCTATCTCTCTTTTCACACTTTTTGTTCTTTGGTCCCAAGCACTCTACTATCACAACTCTACAGGGATCTCCAAGACCTTAGTCTTGCTGAATGGAGAGTTTAGTCTTCTCCATTTTACTAAGGCTCTGAGTATTATTCAGATTTACCACCCTTTACTTTCATTCCTGTAAACTCTTCACCCTTTTCCTTGATCCTACTACACACATTTGGTTTAATTCAATTAACATTAGCTATTCATTTTCAGAATCCGTTCTCTTTTCTCTTCTTCAGATTTTGCTTTCAAATACAGGAATGTCCAGCTAAGTGCTTGCTCCTCGTATCATCTATCTATACCGTCTTTAGATGGATTATTTTGAATAAATTAGTTCCCTGAATTAATCTCAAATCACATTTCCAATTCTGATTTCCAGAGATATACCTCCAAATGGCAACTTGATACTTCCTTAGATTGTTAATGCTCATCAAACATTATCAAGAACAAACTAAGTTCATGATTCTCCATACCCTCAAACCTTTTTAATTCTTTTTCTTTGTATCTCAAACTATACAGAAACTCGAATCAGGATCCTCACAGAGGAAAGTCTTTTAATGCTCTCTTACATTAAGCTTGCTTGATTGTACCAGATACTTAGCTAAATTTGAATTTTAGAATATTGAAATTCAGAATATTGACTATCCTTCATATTGAATGAGAAATGCTTATATAAAGATATTTATCTGGAAGTCAAATGTATTTACATGTCCTGTATTTTTCTTTGATATATCTGGCCATCTGAAGCTTAGGAAATGTGACATCATTGTCTGTCCTGTCACAATTGTGACATTTGTAAGTTCATCTTACAGCACCTCTCTTCCCTTTATGGTAAAAAATAACAATGAACTTTAGGCTTTTCAAATTCAGACTTTGTTTCCAACTTAAAGCCTCTGCCAGGATCCTATTCTTGCCTTGGTTCTTTCACAGAGGTGTTTGTTCCCTGATCACTTCTTGTGAAGTGGTCTCTCACCAGTAGTACTCTTTCAATTTATCTCAGCTACCTTGATTTATTATTTTAATAGACTCATTAGTATTAGAAATAATATCACTTACTTTAATCCTTGCTTTTAAATGTCTGACTGCATTTTCACCCTTGTTTAAACTAGAATGCTAACTCTATAATAATAAGAGTACTGTCTGTGTTTTCACTGCCTTATCCCCAATTCTCATAATAGTGCCCATAATAAACTTGACTTTTCAAAGCTTGATGTATGAACAGATTCATAAATGACAAAATAAATGTAGTGAAATAATGTTTATAAATTTTTCTTTCTAACTCTTTATTTTGAAATACTTTAAGACTTAAGAAAAGTTGCAAAAATATATAGAATACTTCTGTATATTCGTCACCCTGTTACACCTGTTTCATTATTTTTAACAAAGTATAATTATAAAGACAAAAACATATATTATACAATATTTTTACCTATGCTGTGTCTATATTTGGATTTCACCGTTTTTTCACTATTCTTTTGTTTTTGCTTTTGTTTTTCTGTACCCAGACCCAATCCAGGATGTAGCATGGCATTTGGTTTTCTCATCTCCTTAGTCTCCACCTATTAGTGACAATTTTCTGGTTTGATGGCAAGGAAAATTTTGAAGAGCTAAATGCATTATAGACAAACCCAAAGTGGGTTTGTCTCACCTCACAAATAGAGGTTATACTTTTTGGGCAAGAATACAAGAATACAAGAAGTAATGTGCCTAGTTTATTGTTTTATATCAGGGGATACATGTGGCCAATACATCTTTTAAAGCTTCTGAAATTCATCTCTGAACTCAAATTTCTAACAGAGTAATTTATTTCTTTTTTAAGTAACCATGGTCTGAAACTTCTAACTTCAGAGACATTAACCATTGGTGTGGAACCCATACAAAATTATAGATCCATAATTATTTGAGAGATAAATCAAAGTGAATAATATTTATCCACAAAAAATTAATAAAGCAGTGCATCATTCAAGAATGTAGCAGTCAACTCTAGCCCCTTTTTTCTCCACAATATTTCCATCCTTCCCTAACCTCATTGAAATCATTCTTTTGTTTCAAAGACTACATACAAGCAGATAGGAAAGAAATTATTATTAAAGAATAAAAAAGATGTTCAAGTGGTGAGATCTGTATAGATTATATGATCTCATGGTAGCCAGTAAATAGTTTAATTTGGCATCTGAAATAAACAAGCCACCAAAGTAGGAGACAAATTAAAGACATATGCTTTTATTACAGGCATCCTGACACACAGCAAAATTGTCTTGTATATATTGTCTGGGAGGAATTCTTGAGATAGTATTAATGCCAATTAGTTTGGAACATGATTCCAACAGTGCACGTGATTTGCCTCACATACCTCTCAGATGGTATTTTAAGATCTGTGCAGATTATGAACTTAAAATTATAGAATCTGGCATTGCTACACAACTGAGCCTACCTTTCTTGATAATGAGCTTCTACAGCAACTACTATTGAGGCCTGGGCTATGGCTATGGAGGCCTGGCTGTCGTTATGGATTTGCCTGTCACCACCCATGCTGCTATGGAAGATACTGGCCTTATGGCTTCTACTGAGAAAATCGAGATTCCTGGTCTCTTTAGGTCATCCTCTTATGAAGCACTGTTTTCCTCATACATTATTTATAAGGACAATGTTATTGTCTGTTCAAACAATGACAACTGAATCTTAGACTACTGTGCAACATCAAAACTTTTTTTGATCTGAATTCCCAGGAGTTTACAACACTTGCAAAAAATATTCTTTTGATGTCGTGCTACTATTATATAATGGAATGCATACAATCTTAGCCAATTATTTTTAAGATAATGTTTAAATTCATTTTTCATTAAAGGTTGTCTTTTTAAAAAAGCTACAGTGATTTTATATATGTTTTGTTAAAAATTTTTGAGTGTGTATATGTGTGTATTTATGTGTGTGAGACTGTTGTCACTTTGACTGTCTGTAGTTTACATCTTAGATGTGTCAATCCTGACCAACAGTTATAGGCAGCCAGTGCTTTTATAATATGTGTTTTTCTGAGCAGATTCCAGGGCTACTATGATCTACTTTGATCTAATCCAAGTCTCATCTTTAATATATTCAGTGTTTGACAAAAGACATTGGCAAAGCCATACCCCTTTTCTCCCTACTTCAGTTCATATCTTCAATACTTCATTCTTTTGGTATTTAAATGAGCCTCCAGGTAGATGTAAGTTTTTCTGTCAAATTTTATATTATTTCTGTTTCTCTTCCTCTTTGACAATATATATTTGAATTCATGCATGGTAGCTCACATCTGACTTTCTTGTTTGTCATTCCCACATTGTCACAAGAAGATACAGAATTTGAGACCTGATTCAGTGAGTCTTTCAAGAAATCAATGTCTGCTTGCCTTTGGAAAAATACCTCTTAGTTATCAACAACAAGACAGTGTCTTGGGATGACAAATCATGGAAATATAAGTGTGACTCAAAATGCAGGCTACAAAGTGTAGCTCTAATCCTGGTACATTGGATAATGTTCCGCAATTTGTTTACAATAATTTTTCTTAACTCATTCCATTTATTATTATTAAATAGTAATAATGCCAACAATGACAAAATATAAATAAAATGTTAGTAATAATTTAGTGACTATTTTTCCCTTTTTATCTTCACAAAGTGTCTCTACCTCTATTAAAGTTATTGGTTTTAAGGTTTATTTGGTCTTATATTGTTATCCGTCTTCTGGTTTTTGTTAGCAATACCTGCACACATACACACACACATCTTTTTACTTTAAAACTATTTGTTTCAAGAAAATGTGACATTATTAAAATATTTTTAAGATGGACTTTCTAAAATCCTTGTCAGATAATTTGAACATTTGGTTAATTCAATGTTAGGGTTGATAAAGCATCTTTTCTCATTCATGTTATAATTTTTTTTGTATTTTGTATGATGGAAATTTTGTGTATTAAGATAATCTTATTTCTATTTAGTTATTTTTTGAGCAGGTACTCATCTTGTTTAGATTTAGCACATAGGGCTTGGTCTACTCTTATAAGCTATATTTCAAAATTTCAAAGCTGTTGAAGTGTTGTTTTGGTTATCTAAAAGCACAGCCTGGAAGACTAATTCTACTCTGAATTAGTCTTAGCTAATAATAAGATTAGCTGAATTAGCTAATAATACTAAAAAAAGTATCTAGGTAGATTAGAGAATAGATGACAGGAAAAGTACTTAAATATGCCTGGATTGGAAGGGTGGTCTTCAACACTTTATAGAGAGTATAAGAAGAAGAGAGAAGTACTTTTGGCAATTGGGTAACGAAGAAGAATAAATAAAGAAAGTAAAAGGGAAATGCTTAAGGACCCAGAAAACAAAAGAGAATCTATGAAATTAGAAGACTTGCCATCTGCTCTTTCTCTTCTCCAAAACAACTAAAATGCACTAAAGTCCCTGGACATTTTTATATTGAAGGGGTAGTGCATCACTAAATGAGATATTATGTAAAACACCCAACTTCACACACAGGCAAATGAAAGGTGCAACAGATGCACACAGAGTTAATGCAAAAAATCAGAATATGAAATTTAATGCACACCATTAAGAATAATTTCCTGTGCTAAATGACAAGGAAGCAGAGAAAAAGAGCAGAAAACATCTCAGTTGAAATGTTATACTCAAACAAGAAAAATAACAATAACCTTGATTTAGAAATTCAAAAACTAAAAATTAATAAAAAGACGATTGAAGTCAAGGAAGAAACAAATGTAAAAAAATCATTGTATAAATGAATAATAAATTATAATTTGCTCAAGGGACAATAAACTTGCTAATAATTGATATTAAAGAAATATAGAAACCACAAGAGAATATAAAGAGAAAAGAAAGAAAGAATAAGAGATGATCAGAAAAAAGTGCTTGGAATGACTGACAAAGAAAAAATAACATTCACATTATTGATGTCCTTGGAAAACAATACAAAACAAAAAGAAAACAAAACAAAGAAGAAAAACAGAAGGAATATTCAAAACTATAATGAAAAAAAAGTTTCAGGAAGTAAAACAGAACTGGAATTACTCATTGGTATATTGGCATGGCCACATTACCTGAAAATATCAACCCAGAATAATCAATTACAAATTACAGTTAATTAAAATATTCGATTTCTAAGATTAAAGAAGCTTTTTTTCTATGATCCTAAGCCAAAATAAAAATCAAATAATTTGCAAAAATAAAGAATTAGGGCAAACAATATTTTTAATGCAACATTCAAATAAAGGCAAAAAATTTAAATTTAATTAAAGAAATTATGAACAAAAATTTTGTATCTCGTTAAGCTGTCCTTAATAGAGCTTGCTAATATCAATGCATTAAACAGTTTCAATATATAAGAAATAGGAATTCTTTATCTACAGACTCACATTGAACAAATTGCTGGAAGATGATCTTTCAATCAAGGAATCATTTCCTAATAATTTCCTAGCAAGATTCTGGTAGTGAATATAAATTGAGATAAGATTAAAGACTAATAGAAGAATAATGTATGTTGTGACAAAATCATAATTCTCTTACTAAAGAAGGAGAAGAAATATGAAAGGGGAAAATAAGCAAATAAGTTAATCATTTATAAAAAGTAATAGGAGCTAAAATATGAATAAAACAAATCAGATTATAAAATGTTAAAAAAGAAAGTGATAAGGACAATCAAATTCATATAGGCACGAAGTAACTACAGAAAAAAATCCAAAAAATATTTGTAATGCGGTAAGACATAAAGAATATATTCAAACATATCAGTCACTGTATCACTGCAGAGACCTCATAGAGTGTACTGAAACCTAGCTGATGTAGCCTATTACATATCTATGCTACATGGTATAGTCTATTGCTCCTAGGTTACAAACCTGTAAAACATGTTACTGTATTGAATACTGTAGGAAATTATAGCCCAATGTTAAGAATTCATGCATGTAAACATAGAAAAGTTACAGTAAAAATAAATACTATAATCTTCTGGGTCCACCATCGTATATGTGGTCCATTACTGATTAAAACGTTGTTATGCAGCTTATGAATATTGTTATATTTGTGTGTGTGTGTGTGTGTGTGTGTGTGTGTGTGTGTGTGTGTGTGCACGAGTGATATTTTTATAAAGATATTTTCTGAGTTTTGGGTACTTAAATAAAACTTAAAGGGAAATATATTTTTGATGATTGTTGCTATAAGCATAAAAAGAGCCCTTTGTTAACTGAAAGTTTTTTGGTCTCGGTTCTACTTTGTTAATATTGAGATTGATTCTCATATCTTCTTGTATCTTTCTGCCCAGTTACATTCTTTGTGTGTTTTGTTTCCTATCAGAATCATCTGTTTTAGGTGTGCATATGAGCATGCTAATTATGTTATTGTCTTTCTATATGAACCAATTTGAAAATGTGTTGATTTTGGTAAGCTAATATGCCTCCATGATTTCTGCTTGTTGATGTCGAGTGCTTTTGTGTGATTCCCTCTTCTTGAGTGAGAGAAAGGTCGGTGATTTGGTGCAAACAGAATATGGCACAGGTGATTGAATATGTATAATTGTATGTATGTGATCATGTTGCAAAAGATACATCTATCTGCTAGAATCTGTCTCAATCTCTTCCTGGTTTTGAGAGAGGAAGCAACTGTATTTGGAAACCCCAAGGAAATGATCTAGGGCAACCTTGTGGAACTGAGGTGTTCTCCAGTGAACAGCATGCAAAAGCCTCCAGCCAACAGTCAAGGTTGAAGCCCTCAGTTATTCAACAACAAGGAGCTGAATTTTTCCAAGTACAGGAGCTTGTAAGCAGATCCTTTCTCAGCTGGATCTCAGATACGATAACAGAACTGAACAGCACCTTGATTATTTCATTGTAAGACCTTGACACTTTCAGTCTCCATTTACAAATGCTGTTTTTATTCAATTATTATGGCCCAAAATGCAGGCCAAATTATTTTACAATCTACTACTACCTCACAAAATAATAGATTGCAAAAACATTCCTGAAGTAGTGTTTTTGTTAAGATATTTTTTAAAATTTAGAAAAGAGACTAGTATCACAATATTCATTTGTTTTGAAATTATAACAAAAATTAAAATTGTGGAAGTTGTTTTCTTTATTATTTACCATGTGCCATACAATTCTTAACCTAATTTATGGATAATATTGCATTTAGTGGTAAGACATTATTATTACCTCATTAGTAGAAAAGAAAACTGAGTTTTATATAAACAATGTTATTGTTCTAAGACAATTTACCTCGAACCTGTAAAGAATAAAAATAATTAGAAAATATAACTCCCTAAAGAGACAACCATTACTTTTCTTGCAAACTGAAACTAATAATTATTAGTAAGAAATTGTGGAAAATTAATAACACACAAAAAACCAGGGTTGTTCTTCTGGATTAAATAAGTTTATTAGGTCAACGGAGAAACAAGGTCATCAAGGCAGTTGCAGTGACACCATCATTTTGATGAAAGGAGAACTGACGGACAATTGTCAGGGAAATTTCACCTTATCCCATTTCATGATGAAAATCATGATGGAATTTGTAGGTTAGATTTCAGGTCAACAGTAGATTATACTAGACTTCCGTCACAGGATAATCTTCACTCAGGGGCAAGGCTCAGAATATGTGGGCTTCAGGGTTAGTGAATCCTGATGTCATAGGATATATTATGAGAGCAATCCAAGGTGTCCTCAATAGTAGTAGCCAAAACCAGAGCCATAGCCAGAGCCGCATCCATAGCCACAGCCACAGAGAGAGCGGGAGCCATATCCATAGCCACAGCCCAGTCTGCGGAAGCCACAGCCATAGCAGGAGCCATAGCCAGAGCCCAGGCCACCATAGCCATAGCCCAGGCCTCCAAAGCCAGAGCCCAGACCTCTGTAGCCACAGCAGCCATAGCCACGGCTGCCACAGTAGTTTCCGTAGTAGCTGCCACACATGGTGTTGTTGAGTTTGTCCTGGAGTAGAGGAGTGTAGGTGACTTCAGTCTGGATACTTCTTTCTGTAGACAGCCTTTTATATGTCCTCAGGATGGGTAGGCCCTACCAGACCTGTCATGCCATTGAATAATTTTATGACTAATATAAATAGTATGCATTTTTTAAAGACCAGAGAGTAATGCCTTAAGCCATTAACAAGCTTGGCTTAACAAATTGAGGCCCTTTAGTAGGATGGTACTGTCACACATGCAAAGCTATTTTTCATACCAAATCTTTACTCTAGTATTCCATGACCTGATACGTAAACAGGGAACATTCTCAATAGTTTCAAGTGACTTTCTCTTAAGCTTAAATAATGATTTTTTTTCTCCTTACACTTTACACAATTTATTCCTCTCTGTGAGATATCTATTTTTAAGTCTTGTTTTAGTCCAGGGTCAAAGAGTATAGTGTTGATGTAGCTTATGCAACAATGATGAGATTGAAGCACAGAAGGTAATTTGTGAAGTCCTGCATTTTAATCAACCCAATATACTTAGGAAAAGTGTTAGGATACCAAAGTTACTCCTTTCACCTGCCTTAATAAGAAGTCTAAGTAAAGAAACACAACTTTAATCCAATCAGACAGATAAATAAATTGATTTCTTTTCATTCCAAATGTTTTATTTCTAGGTATGGTTTTGCAGTTAACTTTTTGTATACAACATGCAAAAATACATTATTGTGAAAAAATCTTATTCAGTTTCTTTCTTCATAGAAACATTAACAGGTCAGTATTGGTCATATCATTGTAAATTTTCCCTTAGAGTAAATGGTATTGGCTTGAACTTTCATACTGATGATTCAGCATATCCATCCATCCATCCATCCATTGCATCGTCCATTTTTAGTCAAAGATAAATAGGTCTAATGACTACTAGTGGTAACAGTGTAGGAGCTATACAATCTCTCAGACTACAAATATTCTACATGTCAATATGATATTATAGCCAAAAATTAGAATCCATTATGTGTTTTTTTAAACTTTAGATAATATGATTGAAATTTAAATGACCGTGGAAAGAATTTTTTAAAAATCTTGTATCAAAACATTCCCAACTGTGAGATGACTATTAAAAAAAAAAAAAAAATATATATATATATATATATATATATATATATATATATATATATAGTTTCAAATAGCTAGAAGGAGGATAGTGAATGTTCCCAACACAAAGAAATGATAAATGTTTAAGAAGATGCTGAAATATCTTGATCTTATCACTATAAATTATATATATCAAAATATCACTATGTAACACATAAATATGTACAATTATTGTTTGTAAATTTTAAAAAGTTTTCAGTATCAAAACTAATGGACTGAGCTATGGAAAGTGTAAGATGAGTGTAAGATGAGTTTGGAAAACCCTCCAATAAGCAAGGACTGATCAAAAACCAAGAAAAACTTATCAAAACGATTGAAAGGAGTTCTTAGTGATCAAATTGGGTCAATTGCACGTGTAAATAAATAAAACTAGTGATTTAACACATAAGTACCAATGAACTCAATGTAAATAAATAAATGGAGGAAATAAATGGAAGGTACTTTTTCTATAGCAAAATGAAAATCAGTAAATGTATTAGGAATTAGCAGGTGAAAAAATTATCAACGAATTGTAAACTAACAAATAAAGATTTGATGTGGAACAGAATGCTTACATAGTCCCAAAGAATCTCCCATAATAGGGGGAAATAGTGACTTTATAATAAACTTGGTGAACACCAAATAATCAAAGTTAACATTACCCCAATTGGGACAAACCAATATCATTTGCCTCATGATATGTCTTTGTTAGTGGTAAGGACACAGCATTACTTCAATGAAATTCCTGCCAAAAATGTATAACCAAAATCTGCTCATGAAAAACAGCAGACAAACCCAAGTTTTGAAACATTCTAATAAAAAAACCAAAATATAATTTCAAAAAAATATCAAGTTTCCAGGATGGGCACAGTGGCTCTTGCCTATAATCCCAGCACTTTGGGCGGTAGAGGTGGTGATCCCAGAAGTTTGAGACGAGCATGAGCAATATAGGGAGACTTCAACTCTACAAAAAATAAAGAAATTAGCCATGTGTGGTGCAAGCTACTCGGGAGACTGACACAGGAGGATAACTTGAGCACAGGAATTGGAGACTATGGTGAGCCATGCCTGTGATCACGCCACTGCACTCCAGTCTGGGAAACAGAGTGAGACTGACAAAAAAATTCAGATATCTAAAATTTAAAGTGATGCTAAGAACCCATATAGTTTAGTTCTCTATCTTCATTTGTGCATCACAGAAATAATCAGCACAATTGATTCTTTGCTTTCTTCTCTCTTCAAAGCTATACTAGACTTTCCAATATTACACTTTTCTGGTCCTTCACAGCATACTTGTTTTATTTGCCTCCTACCTCATAAGCTGCTTCTCTTCATTAATCTTTCCTTGACCTTTTAAAATTTGACCTCAAAATGCCAGAGGGGCTAGGGCTCAGTGTTGATCTCCTTCATAGTCTCTATTCAAGCTCCTTTGTAGTATATCTCATTCAATATGAGGGCTCTAAATAACTTTTATTCTGCAATTAATCCCAATATGTACATCTCCAGGCTTGAATGTTTGAGTTTGTACACCAGCTACTTTGTAACTTGATTGGATGCTAATTATCTTTAGGGACCTTATATGACAAACACACAGCTTATGATTCCCCATAACCTAAATAGATCCTATTTTGCTTTTCCTTTGTTAAAATAGAACATGAATCAGAGCAAGACATACCCTTCAAAATGTTCTCTCAGGTCTTTCCATTGTGTTGAGAAGGCCCTGACCATGAGACTTAAATGTGCTGACCCTTACTCTGCTCTTTGATTTCATCTCCTGTCACTCTCTGCTGCTTACTTATAATGCTCAAACCTACAGGCTTTTCAGCTTTTTAAATGCACTAAGTTTGTTCTCACAGCAAGGCCCTGGCCTTTGCACTTACTGATTCCCCTTTCTTAAAATAACATCAGGATTGTTTGCTCCTTTTCTAATTCAGTTAAAAAGCTAACTTCCCAGAGACACTTTCATGGCCACTTTGTGTTATGGTCACTGACTACCCCTAGTGACTCTTTGAATTTAATGTAACTCACTGAGTTTTATTATCTTCATAGCATTCTTCATTATTAGAATTTATTTTATTCGTTTTAAAATTTTTCTTTCTACTCCCCTCAACTATAGCCTCCACAAAGTAGAGATTTTGTATTTATTGCCTAAGAGTGGAAAGAAGCATAAACAATATAAAAGTTAGGAAAAGACTTACGTATACCCAGAGGCGTACTCAAACACCAAGTATGCTTTGCCAATGTCTTCAAACACCAAATATGCTAAAGATGAGGCTTTGGTTAGATCAAAGTAGATCACGGTAACACTAGAGTCTGCTCGGGAAAACACATATTATAAAAGTACTGGCTGAATATAACTACTGGTCAGGATTGACATATCTAAGATGCTAACTATAGACAGTCAAAGTGACAACAATCTCACACACATTACTACACATGCATGTACACTCAAAAAATTTAAATAGAATATACACGAAAACACTATAGGTTTTACATAAAAAGATTATCTTTATTAAAGAATGAACTTAAACATTATCCTAACAATAACTGAGGATTATTACATTCAATTATATAATAGTAACACATCAAAAGAATATTTTTTGCAAGTGTTGTAAATTCCCTGTAATGCAGATCAAAAAAGTTTTGAAGTTGGCTGATCGTTTAAGATTCAGTTGCCATTGTTTGAACAGTCAATATTATAAATAACTATTATATTTACATGTTATTATAAATAATGCATGAGGAAAACATAGTGCTTCATAAAAGGACAACATAAACAGATCAGCAATCTTGAATTTCAGAAGCCATAAGGCCAGTATCTTCCATAGCAGCATGGGTGGTAACCGCCATATCCATCATCCAGTCACATACATAACCACAGCCCGGGCCACTATAGTCATAGTCCAGGACTCCATAGTGTTTGTTGTAGAAACTCATGGTCAAGAAAGGTAGGCTCAGTTGTATAGCAATGCCAAATTCTAGAGTTTTAAGTTCATAATCTGCACAGGATCTTAAACACCGTCTGAGAGATATGTGAGGCAAATCATATGCACTGTTGGAATCATGTTCCAAAGTAATTAGCATTAAAACTATCTCAAATATTTTTCCCAGCCAACATAAGAAAATGTTGCTATGTATCAGGATGCCTGTAATAAAAGCATGTGTCTTTAATGAAAGCTTGGTCTCCTACTTTGGTGGCTCATTTATTCCAGATTCCAAATTAAATTATATTACTGACTACCACAAAATCATATAACCTATACATATTTCATCTCTTGAAAATAATTTTTTTTCTTTAATAGTCTTTTCTTCCTATCTGCATAGGTGGCAGTCTTTGGAACAAAAGAATGACTTTAAAAAGGTTAGGGAAGGATGGAAATCTTGTGAAGAAAAAGACATAGTGGTAGAGTTGATTTGTACATTCTTGAATGATAAGAAGTTTACTATTTTTTTGTGGAGCAATATCACTCATTTTGATCTATACTTTGCATAGATATTTACCTATCATTTTGTATACATTCCAAAGCAATGGTTAAAATCCCTGAAGGGACCATGGTAATATAGAAAATGAGGAATATATAGTTAGAAATTCAAGCTTAGAAATCAGCTTCAGAAACTTTCAAAGATCTGTTGATCTCATCCCCCTCCCCCTTAATATGATACAATGAAGTGGATATATCTCTTCTTGTATCTTGTCCAAATGGTATAACCCTAACCTACTTGTGAGAAAAGAGAATCCTAAAGTGAGGAGCTTTCTACAAAGCAGTAGCTCTTTACATTTTGCATGCCATCAAACTCAAAGAAAGACTGAAAAACTGTCACAAATAGGAGGAGACTGAAGAGATGGGACTCAGTCAGCCGTCAGGGGAAAAAAAAAGAGATTGGACAACCAAATTCCACATGGGACCTCAGATTGCATTCTGAAACAGGAAAGAAAAGTAGTGGAAGAAATGATAAAATTCCAATAAAATCTATAGTTTACTTAAAAATATTATACAAGAATAACTTTTGTTTGTTAAAATTTTACATTGTTATGAAAGATATGCACATAGGTGTAACTGGGTGAAAAATATTCAGGAACATCTTACATTTTTTTTTACTACTATTCATAACTCTAAAATTATTTCAAAATTTAAAATAGGTTAGAAAGAAGATTTTTTTTTTTTGAGTTGGAGTCTCACTCTGTCACCCAGACTGGAGTGCAGTGGCCGCTCCTGGCCACCACAGCCTCGACCTCTGGGCTCCGGCAATCCTTCCGCCTCAGCCTTCCAAATAGCCAGAATTATAGGCATGCGCTACCATGCCCGGTTGATTTTTTGATTTATTGTAGATATGAGGTCTCGCCTGCCCAGGCGGGTCTTGAACCCGCGGGCTCAGGCAATTCACTCACCTCAGCCTCCCAAAGGTGCAGGATTACAAGCTGAGCCACCGAGCCTGGCTAGAAAGAAGATTTTTTAAAAATGCTATTTGATTGTATTTATCTGATCATTTATTAATTCATTCATACATCAAACTTTGAAGAATCAGTTATATGATGGGCATTATTATGAGAACTGGAGATAAAATAATAAACAGTACAGATAAGATACTTATTGTTATGGAGTTTGCACTCTAGATTGAGCAAAGACAGAGAATGCAGGCAGACATTTGAAAGCAAATATTAAAAGTGAGATTATGTCTGGTAGTAACGGGTCTATTTAATAATAAACCAGGTGCATAAGGTAAATTTAAAAGGTATTGGTAAGAAACTACTGCAAAGTAGGTGGTCAGGAAATGCCTGTTTGAGAGAATCAAGGGAAGGATAGGATCCCACCAATCCTGCTATTACTTTCAGAAGATAATAACTCAAAAGCAGAAGCTTTAAATTGGAAACAAAGATGGTTAATCTGAAGAGCCAAAAGTTCATTTTTATGTTCATACCATGAAGAGAAGAAAGGTGCTATAAAAAGCACTCCTAGATGTACTCAAGGCTTTGATAAGATGGGCAATGAAGGCCATGTTTTCTAAGCTTCATGTTGCCAAAGATAACAAATAAAAATATGGGACTTGCAGACAAATTTGATTTTCAGCTAAGTTTTTTTGTATAAGCATTTTTATTCAGCATTTTATGTATTCAATATTCTGAATTTCAATGTTCTTAAGTTCAAATTTAGTTGAGTGTCTGGTATAATTCATCTTTTTTTTTTTTTTTTGAGTTGGAGTCTCACTCTGTCACCCAGGCTGGAATGCAGTGCTACTCTCAGGGCCACCCCAGCATCGACCTGTTGGGCTCCAGCGATCCTTCTGCCTCAGCCTTCCAAGTAACCAGAACTACAGGCAAGCACTACCATGCCCGGCTAATTTTTTAAAACATTTATTTATTGTAGAGATGAGGCTGGTCTCCAACCTGCTGACTCTGGCAATCCACTTGCCTTGGCCTCCCAAAGTGCTGGGATTATAGGCGGAGACACCGAGCTCGGCCTAATCTATCAATCTTAATGTCAAAAGGTTTTAAAGGACTTTTATCTTGGAGGTTCCTGATCTGATTTTTTAAAATACTTTGAGACATAGAGAAAAAGAATGAATAAAATTTGAAGATAAGGACAATCATGAACCTAGTTTCGACTTGATAATTTTTGATGAGCATTAACAACCTAAGAAGATGTCAAGAAGTCATTTGGAGGTATATGTCTGGAAATCAGAATTGGAAATGTGATTTGAAATTAATTCAGGACACTGATTTATTCAAAGCAATCCATCTAAAGAGAGTATAGATAGACTATAAGAGGAGCAAGTGCCTAGCTGGACATCCCTGCATTTGAGAGCAAAATCTGAAGAAGAGAAAAGAGAAAGGAGACAGAAAAGGAAAGCTAGTGAGATTTGAATTAAACAAATGTGTGTAGTAAGATGAGGGAAAGGGTGGAAAATTTTTCAGGAATGAAAGGAGAGGGTGGTAAATCTGAACATTCTTCAGGGCTAGTAAAACGAAGAATAAACTCTCTATGTGGCAAGACTTGGAGATCCCTGTAGGAACTGTTATAATAGAGTGGTGGAGATAACCAAAAGGTGTGAGAAGAGAGTCAGAGACTACAAATCCACTCTGGAAATGTGTGAAATGTGGCCATGAAACAGGAAAGGAAATGGGGGATTAGCTGAACAAGATTGAGGAGTTCAAGAGTTATTGTTTTATTCTGTTTTTCATTATAGAATGTTCTTAGGGACTCACTATGGTTCAAAAAATAAAGCAGACTTTTTTTAAGATTAGAAAAATATAGTTTATTTAGAAAGTAAATTAGAGAGAGAAAGAGGAGATTCACCTCCCCAAGGTGGGGGGGGGGCAAAACTTAAGAAAACATCACCATGTCATAGCTTGAAAAGCACATGACCACATCATAGCTTAGCAAGGCAATGACCCGAAAAAGTTTTTTAAAAATAATGTGTACTGGGTACAAAGAAATCCAATTCCTCAAAAGAAATAAATTAACTGCAGGAAGAAAATTCTATGGAGAATTTTAGGGACATTGTATTGTATACACACACCAGAAATGTCTCTGATAGTTATTTTAATCAAATGCAAAAAAATATAGTTTTGTTCTAATTGGATGATGCAATTTAGTTATACCAATTTTAAGTAATTTTCTAAGAACTGAGGAAGTCTGATCATTGTGTTATTTAAGTTAGTTTTTACTGAAAATGAATTCTAAGTTATTGCTTAATTAGTTCTGCCCTGTGATAAATTGAGGCTACTATTATTTTCTGTATGGGAAATTTGGAAATAATATAGTGAATATATGCTCTATTTCTGATATCTCAATCCAGTCAATAGTAAATAAAATGTCATAATAATGTGTCAATTTAGCCGGGCTCGGTGGCTCAGCCTGTAATCCCGCGCCTTTGGGAGGCTGAGGTGAGTGGATTGCCTGAGCCCGCGGGTTCGAGACCCGCCTGGGCAGCGAGACCTCATCTCTACAATAAATCAAAAAATCAGCCGGGCGTGGTAGCACATGCCTGTAATTCTGGCTACTTGGAAGGCTGAGGCGGAAGGATCGCCGGAACCCAGCAGGTCGAGGCTGC
>NW_007253955.1:807908-819160 GCF_000164805.1 Carlito syrichta
GGCCACTGCACTCCAGTCTGGGCGACAGAGTGAGACTCCAACTCAAAAAAAAAAAATAATGTGTCAATTTAATTAAAATGAATATACAAATATACACATGCAAAGAACATTTTAAAATGCACTTCAGATAAATAGATAAACGTGCTTGATCTGATCATTAGTATGATAATATTCTCTTTTATTGATAGGCTTCTTAAAGTCCATTTGACATATATACCAAGACAGATGTATTGGAAAATTTAAAAAATTTAGTGTTTCCTTTCTATGATTTCTAGAGAAGAGCTTATTAAAATACATGATGTATCCAGTATCTTGTCTCTTGACTGCTATAGAAATGAACTCTAAATTCTACTCTGTTCTGGCCAAGATACCTAAAGGGATCCATAAAAATATTATTTTGACTCAGAAATATTATTAGAATATCAAAAATCCACTGGCAGAGTATACATGCATAAGTGGATATTGCCATCTTTCATGATTATTCTATAAAGACGTAAAAGCACATTTTAAAACGAATATATGAAACTACTCCTACTGTTTCAGTGCCTCCATTAGGAGGAATTAACATGCTAATTTGAATGAAGACAGTAGTACTTCTAGAGCTATGCAAGAGATCTCATCCTGCACAAAGAGAATAATGACTGAATGTCCTGATAAAGAAACAGGCTCCTGCCTAATACATTTCGGATATAATTTTACTAACAGATTTTCCTCTGGAGGCTTCTGGATCTGTTGTCCCAAGCTTTTGATAAACATAATATGTAATGTTAACCTCAGTAGATATTTACTTAAAATATAATTCTAACATTAATTGGAATGGTGACATATATATATATATAAATTGGGAATAAGAAATAGAAAAATTGAATTTCAACAAACAATTTTTGTTTTGTAGCACTTCAATACAAATTGAAAATAAATGAGAATTAGACTCATTGGTTTAATAAAAAAAACGTATAACACAATTTGACCAGTTGGAATATTATCAACTTCAAGAAGATTAAAGATACAATCAATAGAAAAGAAGATGAATACCAAAAGAAGCAAACTAATTTTCATCAAGAAGGAAGAAAAACTCATGAGTCAAAAGAAGAGATATTCTTGTGGAATATTTTCATAAAATAATGGAGCTATAGGGACTGAGGTAAAAGAAGACTGTGACTAACATATGTCACAATTTCTTGATGTAAAGAATGGTTATAGACATTTAAAATGAAAATCTAATTCAAGGCAAGATTCTATAAGTGTGAGTGTATAAGTGTTTCCTCTTATTCAAACCCTCAATCAGATAAAGGGAATTTAAGTTGAGTGACCAAACATAACAAGTTTCTTTAATACCTCTGAGGCTTCATCTTATGATTAAAAAATAACAAACCAATTAGATTACTCATGAAATTATCCAATGGCATGACACCTCTGAGAGGTCACACCCACACTGAGGACATATAAAAGGACCTCTGTAGAGAGATGTATGCAGACCGAAATTACCTACACTCCTTCTCTACCCAAGGACAACTTCAACAACTAACACAATGTGTGGCAGTTATTATGGAAACTACTGTGGTGGCCGTGGCTATGGATGCTGTGGCTATGGAGGCCTGGGCTGCGGTTACAGTGGCCTAGGCTATGGTTACGGAGGCCTGGGCTGTGGTGATGGCTCCTGCTATGACTGTGGCTTCCGCAGACTGGGCTGTGGCTATGGCGCTGGCTATGGATATGGCTCCCGCTCTCTTTGTGGCTGTGGCTATGGATACGGCTCTGGCTATGGCTCTGGTTTTGGTTACTACTATTGAGGACACCCTGGGAAGCTCCCACTCTCTATCCTGTGACATCAAAATTCACCATTGTTGAAGACCATATATTCTATGCATCATGCTAGGGAGGTGATAACCTAACATCACAGATTTCTGATGTAATTTTACTGAAGGATTTTCCTCTGGAGCCTTCTGGATCTGGTGTCCCAAATTTTTGTTTTCCTGAGCATAACTCATGGAAAGTGGGAGAATGTAAAACTCATTCTATGAACTCCTATGTGGTTTGCCATTGGGATGATGCAGTCACAGATCCTGTCTTGATTTTTATGGACGAATCTTTTCTCTGTATACTCAATAAACATGTTTATTATGAAACAACAAACCTGGTTTTCTTTTCATTTAAAGTCTGGTAATTGTCATTTTTTTCCCCAGGTTAAATTAGAGGAAACAATTGCCCTATTTGGAAGATATATCCTTTTAATAGACAATATTTTGTATTTTTATATTTTTTTAAAAATAAATCTAGCCGGGCTTGGTGGCTCAGCCTGTAATCCCGCGCCTTTGGGAGGCTGAGGTGAGTGGATTGCCTGAGCCCTCGGGTTCGAGACCCACCTGGGCAGAGAGACCTCATCTCTACAGTAAATCAAAAAATCAGCCGGGCATGGTAGTGCATGCCTGTAATTCCAGCTACTTGGAAGGCTGAGGCGGAAGGATCGCCGAAGCCCAGCAGGTCGAGGCTGCGGTGGCCGGGAGAGGCCACTGCACTCCGGTCTGGGCGACAGAGTGAGACTCCAACTCCAAAAAATAAAAAATAAAAAATAAATCTACCAAAAGATACATGTGAAAACAATGTTCTACCGTACGAAATCCCTGATTTGTGACAACATACAAAATAACAATCTTGTAACCCCTCTATTTTCTGCTTGGATAATATGTGCAATGACAATATGTGTTATATTGAGTTATTGTTAGGATTAAGGAAAGTAATATTTGTCAATTTAGTTCATCGTTACCTATAGACCAAGTGCTATGGTACGAAAATATTCATCTGTAAAATCCGCCATGAGATCACACAACATTGGCATGTGATTCTCCACTTCAAATCTTTATTCAGGTATATTTAAACAAGAGCCCTTTCCCGCACTTGTCTAGAACAAGAAGCAAAGAAATTGAAACAGATGCTGCCTCCATCTTGCTTTAAAGAAATTTGATTTTTTTTTGAAAGAGAGAAGCATTTTCTAGCATTCCTATGTATTGAAGTATAGAGTTTTTAGTGGTATTTTATGTTCTTGTTTGCCTGGAGATCGAAAATTTAAAGTCTCAGGAATATGTAGGGCATGTAAAAAGTTTTAGTATTCATGCCTTAAAAATCTCAAATGGAAAGAAAAAAATTACCACAGAAATGATATTTGAAGAAATAATGCTTGAAAACTCCCTAAATTAATCCCAATCAGAATAAGCCCAAAGGAAATTATAAGCAGATGCATTATAATCAATCTTCTGATATCCAAAAAAAAAAAAAAAAAAGAAAGAAATTTTTGAAATCTTCTAGAGATAAATACAATACTTTTACAGGATAATACATTATTGTGCATTTATCATGAGAAACAGACAGTGAAAAACATAACTGAAGTGCTAATAGAAAGCCCAAAATTTTATATCCAACAATAATACCCTTTAGCAACAAAGATAAAATAAAATCTTTTTGCAGATGAAAATATATAAAAGACCTTTTCAGAAAGAAATAATAAAATAATGTTTTCAGACTAAAAGAAAAATTATGCCAAAGGAACACTGGAAACTTTATAAATAAATGAAAAGCAATAGAAAACATAAGCATTTGGGTAAATAGAATATAACTTTTAAAAAGTGCTTTTAAATTCATTTAACTGTTGAAAAAAAAAGTTACAATATTGAATGCAGGGCTTTGAAGGTATGTTGCTATAATATATTTATGACAAGTGTAATAAAAAGAAGCAATATTAAAGGAATTATAAATTTATAAGGCTTATTCTTTTAGCTAAAGTAGTAAAATATTTACTCTGAGAATATTGTGAAAGACTAGTTATGTATATTCTGATTTATATATTAATCTCTAAAAATATAGAGATATAATCAAATGGCCATCAGATAAGTAAAGATATACTATTAAAATTATTCAAATACAAAATAAGTCAGGAAACTGAAAACAGACAAACAGTAAAATGACAAAACTACTTTCAACCATATCAATAATCACATAGCATATAAACAGTTTAAACACAATAAAAAGTCACAGATTGTCAAGTTGTATAAAATCAGAGCATTATATATTACTTATAAGGAAGTAACTTCAAATATAAAAATAATAAATAGAAAATGAGTAAGAAATAGAGTAAAAGATAAAGTTATACCATGCAAACAATAAAAGAAAGTGGGAATGGCTTTCTTAATATTAGAAAAAATTATACTCAGAATAATGAAAATTATCAGGGATAAAGAAGGATATTATACTTACCTGGCAGGGGAGATACCATGATCACGAAGGTGGTTTTCCCAGTGCTGAGCTTATTCATTGCACTCCAGATGTGCTGACCCCTGCGATTTCCCCAAATGTGGCAAACTCGACTGCATAATTTGTGATAGTGGGGGACTGTGTTCATGCTTTCCCCTGGGCAGCGGGGGGTGGGGTGGGTGGGGAGAAGGCTATTACATGGATATAAAAGAATCACTTCTATCACAATCCATGCAAATCCTCAATGTGCATGGACCTACCAAGAAAGCTTTAAAATATATGAAGCACAATTTTTAGATCTTTTAGGAATCGCCACACTGTTTTCCACAGAGGCTGTACTAGTTTATACTATCACCAACAGTATACAAGTGTTCCCTTTCTCCCTGCATCTCCAGCATCTGTTGTTTTTTGAGTTATTGCTGATGGCCATCTTAATAGAAGTTAGGTGGTATCTCAGTGTCGTTTTAATTTGCATTTCTTTGATGACTAGTGAGGCTGAGCATTTTTTTCATGTATCTATTGGCTGCTTGTATGTATTATTTTGAGAAATGTCTATTCATATCTTTTGCCAACTTTGTAATAGGGCTGTTTGCTTTTTTCTTTTTGGCATGTTTGAGTTCCATGTAGAACTTAGATGTTAGGCCTTTATAAGATATACGGCTGGCAAATATTTTTTCCCATTCTGTGGGCTGTCTCTCTGCTCTCTTGAGGGTTTCTTTGGCTTTGCAGAAGCTTCCTGCAATGCCCCTTCTGGGAATTTACCAGGAGAAACCCCGATCACCCTATGAAAATGAAACCTGCACATGCATGTTTATTGCAGCATTGTTAACAATAGTAAAAACATGGAACCAACCATGGTGTCCATCAAAAAAGGACTGGATAAAAAGAAATGTGGTACATATACATGATGGAATATTATGCAACCATAAAGAAGTTCAAAGTTATGAACTTCACAGCAACTTGGATGGACTTAGAGTCTATAATACTGAGTGATCTAACACAGAAACAAAGAACTGAGTATCACATGTTCTCACTCACAAACGGACCTTGAAAAATTTTCATAATACTATAAGAAAAGAATTGGCAGTAGTGAGAATCTGCTAAGGGGAGAGGCACACCTCAATAATAAGGATACCTGTATAATGAACATTTGTATACCTAAACCTGGACTGTACCCATATCTTTAAAGTAAAAAATTAAAAAAAAGAAACCCTCAAATATTAGGAGGAACCCCACCAAATACATGAAGCAAAACTTATAGAATTAAAAGGATAAATAATCATATTCACAATTACATTGGAAATTCTAACCCTCCTATCTCAGTAACCAGTATGAGGAGTAGACAGATATTCAGCAAGAAAATAGAATGACTGAACAATTACACTGATCAATTTGATATTAATGACATTTGTAGAATACTACCTCTACAATCTCAGAATACATAGTTACATATGCACATAAAACATTCATCAAAATAGACAATATGTTATGTAATAAAATAAACCATAAAAAAATTAAATAATTGAAATTATACAAACCATTAAGGAACTACATATCAGTAGCAGAAAAGTACTTCAAAAACTTCCAAATATTTAGTAATTAACCAACACATTTACAAATAACCCATGAGTCAATTGGAGAATTTCTAGAAACATTTAAATATTTTAAATCTGTACAAAGATGAAAATAGAACATATTAAAATTTATGAACTGCAAATAAAACATGTTTACAGAAAAATTTGTCACTAAATGTTTATATTAAAAAAGAAAACAGTTCTCAAATCAATATTTCAAACTTCTTTCAAAATAATTAGTAAACAATTTTTAAATAATGAGAATAATACAGATAACTTCTGGAGTTAACATAACTTAAAACAGAAAATTAATAGAGAACAAAAATAAACCAAAAAAATGATTCTATGAAAAGTTCAATTTAGTTGATAAACCTCTATCAAGAGGAAAAAAAAAAGATAAAAGATACATATTACCAATAGCAGGTCTAAAAGAAGGACATCACTACAAATCCTACAGTCATGGGAAGTACAATAAAAGAACACAAAGAGCAGTATTATTCCTATAAATTCAACAACTCGAATAAGATGAATTCATTCCTTAATAAAAAGAATGTGCCAGTCTTGCTCAAGAAGAAATAGACCATTTAAATAGTCATATAACTAATGAAAACAAATTTGTAATTAAAATTATTTTGAAAAAGAAAATTCTTGGCCCAGATGATTTCATTGATGATCTCCACCAAACATGTACAAAAGAAACACAGCACTGTGGAAACACTTCAGAAAATAAATAAATAAATTAATAGATAAATAAATAAACAAATAAACGAGAGTGACAGAGAGAGAGAGAGAGACAGAGAGACAGAGAAGAGGAGATGAGATGAGAGGAGAGGAGAGGAGAGGAGAAGAGAAGAGAAGAGAAGAGAGGAGAGACTGAAAAATAAAAAGAGAGGACTGACCAGGCACAGTGACTCAAGCCTGTAATCCCAGCACTTTGGGAGGCTGAGGTGAGGGGATTGCCTGAGCCCATGGGTTTGAAAACAGCCTGGACAACTTGGTGAGACTTCATCCCTACAATAAATCAGAAAAATTAGCCAGGTGTGGTACACATGCCTGTAGTTCTGGCTACTTGGAAAGCTGAGGCAGAAAGATTGCTGTAGCTCAGTAGGTCAACACTGGAGTGGCCATGAGTATTCTACCGCACTCTTGCCTGGATGATGGAGTGAGATTCTAATTCAAAAAAAGAAAGAAAGAAAGAAAATAGAGAGAGGACTTTAAAAAAAATTCTTAGACATTTTATGAAATAAGCATTAATTTGATACCAGGAAGCTTGAATTTCAGCAGTTACTTATCATTCTTTGATAAGATTCAATCACTTTCCCTAGGTCATTTGCACAAATACATCTACTCAGTATTAGCTCATTTCATTTTAGTATTGAATATAATATTTTAGTGTCTGGATTACTAGTTTATTTATCCACTAACCTACCATAGGACTTCTTGGTTTTTTCCAAGTTTTGGCAATTATGATTAATGCTGCTATAAACATTCAAGTGTAGGTTTTTGTGTGGATGTATATTTTCAGTTCTTCTGGGCAGTTACCAAGAAACACAGCTGCTGGATCTTATGGTTGGAGTAGTTTAAATTTTTAAAAAACTGTCAAACTGTCTTCCATGGTGCCTATATCATTTAGCATTCCCACCAGCAATGAATGAGTGTTCCTGTTCTACATCCTTGCTAGCATTTGGCATTGTACGTGTTTTGGATTTTGGGTATTCTAATAGGTATTCAGTGGTGCCCTGTTTTTAAAAAATTGTAATTTCCTAATAAAGCACAATGTTGAACATCTTCGTATATGCTTATTTGTTATCTGTGTATTTTCCTTAGTGGAGTGTATTTTTTAATATTTTGAACAATTTTTAATTGGGTTGTTCATTTTTTTCTTGTTGAGTTTTAAGAGGTCTTTTTATAGTTTTGGTAATCATCTTTTACCAGATGTGTCTTCAGTGAACATTATCCCCATTATTTGCAGATCTTATTATTCTCTTGATTTTACTTCATCTCTTACAAAGCAGAAATTTTAAATTTTAAATAAGTTCATATTCTAAATTATTTCTTTATATATTGTGACTTGGATGTTGTATCTAAAAACTCACTGCCACATCCCATGTTATCTAAGTTTTCTTCTGTTATTTTCTAGAGGTTTTATCATTTTGTAACTTACATTTAAATCTCTGATTTATTTTGATTAATTTTTATAAAGGCATGTGTCTAGATTTACATCTCTGTATGTGAATATTCAGTCATTCCAGCACTATTTGTTGAAAAAGTTATCTTTGCTGTATTGTATTGTCATTTCCAATGCCAAATATAAGTTGCCTATATTGATGTAGAACTATTCCTGGGCACTCTAGACTGTTTCATTGATCTGTTTGTCTATTCTTTCAATCAGTGTCTTGATTATTGTAGCTTTATGGTAAGTCTTGAAGATGGGTGTTATCAGTTCTCCTACTTTGTTCTTCTCCTTCAATTCTGAGTTGGGTATCTATGGTCTTTAGCCTATCTATATAAATTCTAGAATCAGTTTGCTAATATCCACAGAATAACTTGCTGGAATTTGTACTGAGATTGCCTTGAATCTAAAGGTAAAGTGGGGAACAACTGACATCTTGATAATATTATCTTCCTAACCATAAACATGAAATACTTATTTATTTATTTAGTTCTTCTTTGACATCTTTCTTCAAAGTTGTATAGTTTTATTCTTGTAGATTTTGTATATATTTTATTAGATTTATACCTAGGTATTTCTGTTTTTGGCGTTATGTAAGTAATACTATGTTTTTAATTTCAAATGCCACTTGTTCAATGTTGGCATATAGGAAAATGATTTACTTTGTATATTTTACTTTTGTCTTTTGACCTTGTTATAAGTGCCTGTCAGTTCCAGAAGTTTCTTTGTCTAGTCTTGCAGTTTTTCTACCTAGACAAACATGTAATCTGTGAATATATGCAGTTTGATTTCTTTCTTCCCAAATTGTAAATATTTTATTTCCCATTTTGCTTTATTAAATAAACTAAAACTTCCAGTAAGATATCAAAAAGGAGTGGTGAGAGGAGACATTTTTGTCTATTGATATTAGCAGAACAGCTTCTAAGTTTTCATCATTAACTAGGATGCTAGCTTTCATTTTTATGTAATGTTCTTTATTAAGTTGAGGAAGTTCCCCTTTATTCCTAGTTTGCTGAAAATTTTTACCACAACTAAGTGTTGTGTTATCTCAAATGGTTTTTCTGCATCTATTTCTAGGTTCATATGATATTTGTTCTTTAACGTCTTGAGGTTATGAATTACATAAATTTATTTTAGAAAGTTATATCAACATTTCTTATTTGGAATCAAGCCTACTTTTTTGTGGCATATTATTTTTTACACATTGCGGGGTTTGTTTTTGCAATGTTCGTGAGAGATATTGGTCTGTAGTTTTCTTGTAGTATTTTAGTCTGCTTATGGGATTAGGGTGAACCTAGCTTCAGAATGAATTTGGAAATATTTCTTCTTCTTCTATTTTGTGAGAGAAATTATAGATAATTGATGTAATTTTATTTATTTATTTTTTACAAATGCAAATTTTTTAATGTAATACAGGAAATAATAAAAATGTATATACTATACACTTGAAATAACTATCTTCAATAACTTAATGTACACTTCCAATTTTGTCCATACATATGATTAAATAAAGTTACAATTATTTTTTAAAAACTCAATAACACTATATAGATATATATTTTATTATTATCAATATTTTTTATTTTGATATTGTGGGGTACAGTTAAGGGTTAGGTATACAAATATGCTTCATTCAGGCCCCCTTGTTGATGACAGGTGTCTCCCCATCCCCAGACAGATGTTTACTACCATTAGTCCCATCCCCCCCCATAGTTTCCCACCACTGTCAGTCATTTTCTTATGGTAGTGGGTTGGATGATCAAGGTCCACTATATGAGTGAGAATATGTAATACTCAGATCTTTGTTTCTGTGAGAGGTCACTCAGTATTATACACTCTAGCTCCATCCAGGTTGCTGCAAAATTCATGATTTTGTTCTTTTTTATGGCTGTGTAGTATTCCATTGTGTATATGTACCACATTTTTTTAATCCAGTCTTCTTTTGATGGTTCCAGGTTATTGCTATTGTGAACAATGATGCAATAAATATTCTTGTGTAGGTATCTTTTTTATAGAGTGATTTGAGTTCTTCAGGGTATATTCCCAGTAGGGGGATTGCAGGGTCATATGGGAGGTTGATGTTTAGAGCTTTTAGGAATTGCCACATTGCTTTCCACAGAGGTTGCACTAGTTTAAACTCTCACCAACAGTGTAGGAGTGTTCCCTTTTCACCACACCCTCTCCAACAGCTATTATTTTTTGAGTTACTGATAATTGCCATTCTGATTGGAGTTAGGTGGTATCTCAGTGTGGTTTTGATTTGCATCTCCCTGATGATTAGTGAGGTTGAGCATTTCTTCATGTGTCTGTTGGCTGTTTGGATGTCTTCCTTTGTGAAGTGTCTGTTCATATCTTTTGCACATTTTATAATGGGATTGTTTGTTTTTTTCTTTTCAGCACATTTGAGTTCCTTGTAGATTCAAGATGTTAAGTCTTTGTCAGACCTGGAGTTGGCAAATACTTTTTTCCCAGTCTGTAGGCTGTCTTCCTCCTCTCTTGATGGTTTCTTTGGCTTTGCAGAAGCTTGTCAGTTTAATGAGGTCCCACTTGTCTATCTTATCCCTTATGGCCTGTGGGTTTCAAGCTTTGTTCAGGAATTGGATGCCAGTTCCAATTTCCATGAGGGTATGTCCTTCCTTTTCTAAGGTTCTTATGGTTTGAGGTTTCACATTTAGGTCTCTGATCCATTTGGAGTTAATTTTTGTGTATGGGATAGACAGGGGTCCTATTTCAATCTTCTGAATGTGGTCAGTCAGTTTCCCCAGCACCATTTACTGAATAGGTTCTCTTCTCCCTGGTGATAGGTGGTGGAGGGTTTGTCAAAGATGAGTTGGTTGAGAAATTGAGGTTTTGCTTCTGGGATCTCAATTCTATTCTATTGATCTATATGCCTGTTTGTATACCAATACCAAGCTGTTTTGATGATTGTAGCTTTATAGTAAAGTTTGAAGTCTGGTAATGTGATACCATCTGCTTTGTTTTTTTTTTTTGCTGATGATTGTTATGGCTATTCTTGGTCATTTGAGTTTCCATATGAATTCCCGTGTTTGTTTTTTCTATGTCTGAGAAGAATGTCACTGGTAATTTGATAGGTATTACATTGAATGTGTAGATTGCCTTAGGTAAGATGGACATCTTCGCAATGTTGATTCTTCCAATCCATGAGCATGGGATATTTTTCCACTTGTTTGTGTCATCTTTGATTTTTTTGAGCAGAGTTTTGTAGTTTTCATTGTAAAGGTCTTTCACATCTCTGG
>NW_007253955.1:819404-819916 GCF_000164805.1 Carlito syrichta
GCAGGCTGTACAGTTTCTCGTAGATGACTTTTACTACTTTGAGGTATGTTCCCTGTATGCCTAGATGTTCGAGGGTTTTTATCAAGACAGGGTGCTGGATTTTAACAAAAGCTTTTTCTGCATCTAATGATATAATCATGTGACTTTTGTTTTGACATCTGTTGATGTATTTAATGACATTTATTGTTTTACGAATGTTGAACCAGGCTTGCATCCCAGGGATGAAGCCTACTTGGTCATAATGGATGATTTTCGAGATGTGTTGTTGAATCCGGTTTGCTAGGATCTTGTTGAGAATTTTAGCATCTATGTTCATCAAAGACATTGGTCTGTAATTCTCTTTTTTTGTTGGATCTTTACCTGGCTTGGGTATCAATGTGATGTTAACTTCATAAAATGATTTGGGTGGAATCAGTTCCTCCTTAAATGTCTTGTAGAATTCTGCTGGAAAGCCATCTGGTTCAGGGCTTTCTTTTGTAGGTAGTTTTCTTATTACGTAGTCAATTTCCTTG
>NW_007253955.1:820485-825452 GCF_000164805.1 Carlito syrichta
TTCCTTAGGTGGCTTGTTAGGCTATTAATTTGTGCTCCTTCCATTTTCTTCATGTGTGTTTGTAAGGATATAAATTCCCATCTTACTACAGATTTTAAGGCATCCCAGAGATTTTGGTAAGATTTTTCTTCATTTTCATTTGTTTCCAGGTATCTTTTGATCTCTGTTTTGATTTCATCATTGACCCAGAAGTTGTTTGGCATTGTGCTGTTTAGTGACCATGTCTTTGTGGGTTTTGAGGGGACCTTGTTGGTGTTAATGTTTATTTTTATTCCACTGTGGTCCGAGAAGGTGCATGGTAGAATTTCCGTCCTTTTAAATTTGCTTATGCATGATTTATGGCCAATTATGTGATCGATATTGGAATACATTCTATGCAGTGATGAGTAGAATGTGTATTCTCTGGTCTTTGGGTGGAATGTTCTGTAGGTATCAATTAAGTCCATTTGGTCCAGAGAGACATTGAAGTTCCGGATCTCATTGCTGATTTTTTGTCTCAATGATCTGTCAAAGGTTGTGAGTGGGGTATTAAAGTCCCCAGTTATGATGGTGTTAGAGTCAATATGTTTCTTTAGTTTTCCTAGGAGTTGCTTTTTAAAAGTTGGCACACCTATGTTGGGTGCATATATGTTTAGGATAGATATTTCTTGTTGATGGAGTGACCCTTTTATCATTATGTAGTGGCCCTCTGTATCTTTTTTAATTTTTGATAGCTTAAATGGTATTTTGTCTGAAACTAAGATCATGACTCCTCCTTTCTTTTGTGTTCCATTCACCTGAAAATTTGTTTCCTATCTTCTTTCTTTGAGTCTGTTCATGTCCTTTCTAGTGAGATGAGTCTCTTGAAGGCAGTATATTGTTGCCTGGTGATATTTTATCCATTTTGCCATTCTATGTCTTTTCAGTGGTGAATTTAGTCTGTACCACATTCAGGCTAATTATTGAAATGTGAGAGTTCTTCCCTATCATAGAGTTCTTATAGAATTGTTTTTCCACTTGGTTTATTGTCTTTCTTTTGTTTTGGGGGTTGGTTCATGTGTATTTTATTCTTTTTTCTGTACTCTTGTGAAGAACGTTGCTCTTTTTTCCCCCTTTTCTTCTGTGTTTAGTACTTTCTTAAGTGTTTCATGTAGAGGTGGTTTGGTGGCAGCATAAGTTCTTAGGGATTGGATATCTGGGAAAGATTTTAATTCTCCCTCGCTGATGAAGCTTAATCTGGCTGGGTAGGTTATTCTTGGTTGAAATTGTTTATCTTTTAGGACTTTGAAGACATGGCTCCAAGCTCTCCTAGCCCACAGGGTTTCTGCAGATAAATCTGGTGCTATTCTGATTGGTCTTCCATGGTAGGTGATCTGGCCTTTTTCTCTTGCTACCTTTAGCTTTTTTTCTTTTTAGCCTATTTTGTTTAGGCGAATTATTATGTGTCTAGGGGTTGGTTTTCTCATTTGTTGTCTTGCAGGGGTTCTCTGAATCTCTTGTCTTTGAGTTTTTGCATCATTGATTAGATAAGGGAAGTTTTCTTGAATGATCTCATGGAAGGTTTGTTCCAGTGTGGTCTCTACCTCTTTCTGCCTCAGGAAGGCCAATTACTCTTATGTTTGGTCTCTTGTGGTAATTGCTCATCTCTTGAAGGTTTTTTTCCATCTTTTTGAGCTTGTTTTCTTGTGTTTTTGAGAGTTTGGGTTAGTTCTATATTTTGTTCCTCAAGCTCTGAGATTCTTTCTTCTGCTTGGGTAATTCTGCTTTCCATGCTTATCAGTTTGTTATTTATTTCTGTTCACAGTATTCTTTATTACTATTATCTCAGATATCAGCTCCTTCCTAGTTTCTTCTTGAGTCTGCTCAATTCTTTTTCATCTCTCCATTAATGTCTTGATGTCTAAGTTTGTCGTTTGAGACCAGTTATTCAATTAATGTAATTTTAAATTTCTGGGTAGAATTCACCAGTGCACATCTGGAACAGGTATTTTCTATTTTGAAAGGCTACTAATTATTGACTCATTTAGGTCAATTGATCAATAAATCTTATGTGTATTGATTGAGCATCTTCTATAGACTATGGTTTAATTTTTAAATTTTTATATATTTAGGGGTATAAATAAAGATTTCTTACATGTATATATTGAGTCATGGTGAAGTCTGGGCTTTCAGTGTACCTAACACCCAAATAGTAAACTTGGTACCCAATAAGAAAATTTTCAACTCTATTCCTTGCCACTCTCCCATCTTTTGTAGTTTCCAATGTTTATTGTTCTACTTTGGATGTCCTTGTGTAATATTGGGTCTTGCTTTTTGATCCACTCTGATCATCTCTGTATTTTAATTGATGCATATACTATGGACATTCAAAGTAATTATTTATATTAATTGAATTAATTTCTATTATATTTGTTAATTTCTGAAGTTTGTTTCTTTCTTCTTTGCTTCTACTTTTGATGTTCAGTCTTTTTCTGCCTTTTGTTGTTTTAATTAAATAGTTTATATTATTCCACTTTCTCTTCTATTTCAGCATATTAATTGCACTTGCTTTTTCTCACTTTTCCTAGTTTTCCTAGAGTTGGTAAGATACATATGTGACTAACCCAAGACCACTTTAAAATAACACATTACTTAATTGTGAGAAATGTTAGTGCCTTATAATAACAAAATAATTATTCCTCCCTCTCATCCCTTGTATTACTGCTATAATTCATTTCAATTATACATAAGCACACACATACAGCTAAACATGTTAATAATGCATTGTTTATGTCAATTTATGATGTTATTATTATTTTGAGCAAACTTTTTGTATCAATTTAAGCAAGAAGATTAAAAGATTAAAACCTTTAATTTTACCTTTACTTATTTTGTCTCTGATGTTCTTTATTTTTTTTTATAAAGATCTAGATTTCTCACCTATATCACCCTCTCTCTCTCTAAAGATCTTCTCTTAACATTTCTTGTGATGCCTACTGGCAACAAATTCCAGTTTTATATTTGTCTGAGAAAGTCTCCTTCACTTTTGAAAATAATTGTATAGGGTACAGAATTCTATGTTGGTAGTTTTTTTCTCCAAGTCTTTAATATTTTACTTTATTCTCTTCATATTTGTATGGTTTCTGAGAAGGTCAGTGTAATTCTCACCTTTGCTCCTCCAGAGGCAATATAATTGTTTTACAAGAATCAGTGTTGTTTCTTAGCTGTGAGGCCACGGGATCCTGGAAAATTTCTTTGGTGGGAGATTGTTAAATTTAGTGTTTGAATCTTCTTAATTTTTATTAGTCTGTTTTGATTTTCTGTTTATTTATTATTTAATCTTATTAGATTGTAGGTTTCTAGGAACTTATTCATTTTCCTAGGTTCATTTGTTATTTATCTTCAGTATTCAGGTAGTTTGAATATGATATGCCTATTTGTCTTTTTTTTTTTGCCATTTATCTTGCTTGATTCTCTCCAGGCCTTTAGATCTGTGATTTGCTATCTTATATTAATTTGGAGAAATTTCAGTCATTATTGTTTCAGATTTTTGTTTCTTCTGTTTTATCTCATTCTCATATTCCCATTATTCATATGCTACCCCTTTTAACCTTTTATAGTTGTCATTTCTTGAATTCTTTTATTTATTGTCAGTCTTTTTTTCCCCCGCTTTTCAGTTTTGAAAGTTTCTGTTGAGCTGTCCTTATGTTCAGAGACTGGTTTTCTGCTCTGGCTAATCCACTAAAAAGTCCATCAAAATCATTCTTTATTTTTCTTCTAGTGTTTTTTTTTTTTTCCTGTAGCATTTCTATTTGGTTCTTTGTTAGAATTTTCATATCTGCTGACACTGATCACCCATTCTTGTATGCTGTCTACTTTATCCATTAGAGTTCTGAGTGTATGAATTATAGTTGTTTTAGATTATTAGTGTGAAATTCCAACAACCCATCATATCTGAGTCTGACTGTGGTGGTTGCTCTGTGTCTTCATTTTTTTTTTAACTTTAATATTGTAGTAGATGTCTTCCATAAGTTTGTAAGATTGCTTGAAAATAGTCTCCCATTCTATTCTAGCCTGTAGGGTTTCTGTTGAGAAGTCTCCTGTTAGTTTAATGACTTTTTCTTTATATGTGATCTGGCACTTCTCTCTTGCTGATCTTAGGATATTTTATTTCATTTTCACTTCAGAGATTATGACAATTATATGTCTTGGTGAGGTTCTTGTGATGTATCTTGCAAGATTTCTTTGGGCTTCTTGTTCATGGATGTCTAGATCTTTTTCAAGATCAGGGAAATTTTCTTCAATTACTTCCTCAAATATGTTTTCCATATTTTTAACTTTAAATTCTTCTACCTCTAGAATGTCTTTGATTTGTATGTTTGGTCACTCTACATAATCCCATATTTTTCATAGGCATTGCTCATTCTTAACTCTTTTTTCTTTATTTCTGTCTGATTGATTTATTTGAAGGACTTGTCCTCCAATTCTGATATTTTTTTCTTCCACTTTGTCTGGCCTACTGCCAAAATTTTGTACTTTAGTTATTTTCTGTCTACTTGTTCTATCAATTACCCAGAGAAGTAGATCAGAAATATCTACTTATATTATAAATTTTAATTTTTTTCTTTCAATATTTTCTTTAGTTTTGCTTTACTTACTCTGAAACTCTGTCACTAGATACAGGCAAATTTACAATTGGATATCATTATGAAATATTGCTTTTTAGCTCTGGTAATATTATTTACTCTGTTTAAGGTTTATTTGATTGTAGTAGTATTTCAACTCCAGCTTCCTTATTATTTAGACTGTGTCTTTACATCTAATGTAGCTTTACTGTAGTTATTTCTTGAGCCTAATTAGCATATTTTGACTTTCAAGTTTAATAAACTCTTCTTTAAAATTTTTGTTTTATAGATGTGGGGTACAAGGTTAGGTACATAAGTGGTCATTGTATAGGTAAAGTAATAAACTCTTTTTTTTTTTTTTTGAGTTGGAGTCTCACTCTGTCA
>NW_007253955.1:825513-880986 GCF_000164805.1 Carlito syrichta
ACCCAGACTGGAGTGCAGTGGCCGCTTCCGGCCACCACAGCCTCGACCTGCTGGGCTCCGGCGATCCTTCCTCCTCAGCCTTCCAAGTAGCCAGAATTACAGGCATGCGCTACCACAACCGGCTAATTTTTTTTGATTTATTGTAGAGATGAGGTCTCGCTGCCCCAGACGGGTCTAGAACCTGCGGGCTCAGGCAATCCACTCACCTCAGCCTCCCAAAGGTGCAGGATTACAGGCTGAGCCACCGAGCCCGGCTAGTAATAAACTCTTAACACTGTTGTATTTAAATCTTACCCTCTTGTTATTTGTTTTATATTTTCTAAGCTCTCTTTACCTCCCACAATTTTATTTATTTTATTAGAATAACTGATAGTTTTTAACAATTTCATCTTATCTCTTTTTGTGATTTATTAAATATAACTGTTATTTAAAATGGTTACTATAGAGAGTATAATATACATCTTAACATTTTTTTTTTTTTTTTTTTTTTTTGAGTTGGAGTCTCACTCTGTCACCCAGACTGGAGTGCAGTGGCCGCTCCCGGCCACCGCAGCCTCGACCTGCTGGGCTCCGGCGATCCTTCCGCCTCAGCCTTCCGAGTAGCCGGAATTACAGGCGTGCGCTACCACGCCCGGCTGATTTTTTGATTCATGGTAGAGATAAGGTCTCGCCGCCCAGGCGGGTCTCGAACCCGCGGGCTCAGGCAATCCACTTACCTCAGCCTCCCAAAGGCGCAGGATTACAGGCTGAGCCACCGAGCCCGGCAGTCTTAACATTTTTTTCAAATAATATTATACTACGTCACATATAAAAAAAAACTCAGAGCAGTATACATTCTCTCCTCTACCCAATTTTCTGTACTGTTATTGTCAGACTTTCTTAAGATTTTTCATCTTTCAATATACCCAGAGGAACTAAAATCACTCTATGAAAAAGATACCTGCACATGCATGTTTATTATAGCATTATTTACAATAGCAAACACATGAAACCAACTATGCTGCCCATTGAAAGAGGAATGAATAAAAAAAGTGGTACATATACATGATGGAATATTAGCAGCCAAAAAGAAGGGCAAACATATGGACTTTGCAGCAACTTGGATGAACTTAGAGTCTATAACACTGAGTGATCTATCACATAAACAAAGAACCTAGTATCACATGTTCTCACTCATAAGTAGACCTTGAACAACTATTGTAATACTATAAGAAAGGAATTGGCAGTAGTAGGATACTGTCAGGGGAGGGTGGGGATGAAATCAGCAGTAGTGGGAAACTACCAAGGGAGGAGAAGCGCACCTCATCAACAAGGGTACTTACATAATGAACATTTGTATACCTAACCCTGAATTGTACCCCACATATTAAAAATTAAAAAAAGTTCATCTTTTATGAAAGAATATTTTTACTCATTTTTTGTTCTGAAGCTTATTTTGTCTGATGTAAATATCACTCCCGTTTTTTATAATTAGTGTTTGTACATTATAATTTTTCCATTATTTAACTTATTTTTAACTGAAGTATAGCTATATATTTTATGGGATTTCTTTTAGAGTATAGATTTAGGTCTTAGTTTAAAGTGTCATTTCTCAACCACTTCAGTGTAATATAAGTGCTGGCATGTTTGATGGCTATGTTTATGTCTTATTATTTGTTTTTAATTTTCAACATCTATTTTTTTCTTTCAATAATACCTAATTTTTCACCAATATTCAGCATGTTCTGTTTTTATACTCAGAACTCTATATGTAGATTGGCTTTTCCAAATATGTCTAGATAGGACCAGGATATATCATCCATTGGTCAGGGTAATCCACAGAAATTTTTTTTCTTCTTCTTTATTTTAAAGAGGTGCGGAATGACTTGAGTTCCTCCTGGTATATCCCCAATAGGGAATTTATTGGGTCATATGGAAGGTCAATTTCTAGTTCTTTCAGAAATTGCTATGATGTCTTCCAAAGACGTTGCACTAGTTTGCATTCCCACCAGCAGTGTAGAAGCATTCCTTTTTCTCCGCATCCATGCCAGCATCTGTTTGTTTTATTACTGATGGCCACTCTTACTGGGGTTAAGTGGTATCTCAATGTGGTTTTGATTTGCATTTCTCTGATGAATAGTGAGGCTGAGCACCTTTTCATGTGTCTGTTGGCTGCCCATATATCTTCTTTTGAGAAGTGTCTATTTATGTCTTTTGCCCCTTTTTAATGGGGTTGTTTGTTTTTTTCCTTTCAGCACATTTGAGTTCTTTGTAGATCCTAGATGTTAGGCCTTTGTCAGATATACAGTTGGCAATTTTTTTTCCCATTCTGTGGGCTATCTCCTTGCTCTCTTGATGGTTTCTTTTGCTTTACAGAAGCTTGTCAGTTTGATAAGGTCCCACTTGTCTACCTTTTCCCTTATGGCATGGGCATTTGGGGTTTTGATCAGGAACTGATTGCCAGTTCCAATTTCCATAAGTTTGTCTTCTGCATTTTCTAAGATTCTTATAGTTTGAGGTTTCACATTTAGGTCTTTGATCCATTTAGAGTTAATTTTTGTGTATGGTGATAAGTAGGTGTCCTGTTTCAATCTTCTGCATGTGGTCAGCCAATTTTCCCAGCACCATTTACTGAATAGATTCTCCTCTCCCCAGTGGTTGTTGTTGGAAGCTTTTTCAAAGATGAGTTGGTTGAGGAATTGAGAACTTTCTTCTGGAGTCTCTATCCTGTTCCATTGATCCGCTTGCCTGTTCTTGTACCAATACCAGGCTGTTTTGATTATTGTAGCCTTATAGTAAAGTTTGAAGTCTGGAAGTGTGATACCTCCTGCTTTGTTTCTTTTGCTAAGGAGTGTTTTGGCTATTCGTGGTTGTTTATGTTTTCATATAAATTTCTGTATTGTTATTTTCAGGTCTGAGAAGAATGATCTGGTAATTTAATGGGTATTGCATTGAATATGTAGACTGTCTTTGGTAGGATGGACATCTAAACAATGTTGATTCTTCCATTCTATGAGTATGGCATACTTTTCCATTTATTTGTGTCTTCTTGAATTTCTTTGAGCAGTGTTTTTAGTTCTCATTGTAAAGGTCTTTCACTTCTCTGGTTAGGAAGATGCTGAAATATTTCTCTTTTTTGTGGCTATTGTAAATGGACTTGTGTTTTTACTTGGTTCTCTGCCTGCTTGTTGTTGGTGTATAAGATTGCAACCATCTTTTGCACATTTATTTGGACCCTGAGACTTTGCCAAAGTCCTTTATCAGTGCAATCAGATTTTTTGACAGATTCTCTTGGATTTTAGAGATATAGGATCATATTGTCAGCAAAGAGGGAAAACATGACTTCCTCTTTTCCCATTTGGATACCCCTGATTTCCTTCTCTTGTCGAATTGCTCTAGCTAGGACTTCCAACACAATGTTGGGCAAGAATGGTGAGTGAGAAGCCTTGTCTTATTCCAGTTTTCAGGGGTAATGTTTCCAGTTTCTGCCCATGTAGAAATAGGCAAGCTGTGGTTTTATCATAGATGGTGCTTACTATTTTGAGATATGTTCCTTCTATACATAGGTGTTTGAGGGTTTCTATCATGATGGGATGCTGGGTTTTATCAGAAGCTTTTTTTGCATCTAATGAGATAATCATGTGGTTCTTGTTTTAACATCTGTTGATGTATTTAATTACTCTTGTGGTTTTACGGATATTCAACCAGTCCTGCATCCTGGGGATGAAGCCTACTTGGTCATGGTAGATGATTTTTGAGATGTGTTTTGGGATCCAATTTACTAGAATTTGTTGAGGATTTTTGCATCTATGTTCATAAGGTATATTGGCCTGTAGTTCTCTTTTTACATTGGATCTTTTCTCAGTTTGGGTATCAGTGTGATGCTAGCTTCATAAAATGATTTGGGGATAATTCCATCATTCTCAATTTACTTGAATACTTTCAGTGAGGTTGGTATCAGTTCCTCCTTGTATATTTTGTAGAATTATGCTGGAAAACAGTCCATCTGGTCCAGGACTTTTTTTGATTATTAGGTTTTTATTTTTATTTTTTATTTTTTATAACAGAGGCAATTTCCTGGGTAGTTATTGGTCTATTTGGTGTCTCAGTGTCTTCTTGTTTCAGTCTGGGGAGGTTGTGTGATATCAGAAAAACCTCCATTTCATTTAGATTATCAACTTTGTTTCCATACAGTTGTGCATAGTAATCTCTTATAATCTTTTGTATTTCTTTGGGGTCAGTAGTGATTTGATCTTTTGTATTTCTGATTGTGTTTATTTGGACTTTCTCTCTCTTTTTCTTGGTCATTCTGGCTAGAGGTCCATCAATCTTGTTAATTCTTTCATAGAAGCAGTTTCTTGGTTTTTTGATGTTTTCTATGATATTTTTGTCTTCTATGTCCCATATTTGGTGTCTTATTTTGGTGATCTGGAGTCTTCTGCTAAAGTTAGGGTTCTGGTGGTCTTCCCTTTCCAGCTCCTTTAGGTGATTTGTTAGGTTGTCAACTTGTGATCTTTCCATTTTCTTGATGTGTATTCCCCTAATAGAACTGATTTATTGGCATCCTTAAAGTTTTGGTAAGATGTTTCTTCATTGTCCTTTGTCCAGGAATCATTTAATTTCTATTTTGACTTCTGTGTTGACCCATAAGTTGTTTAGCATCATGCTGCTTTGCGTTCATGTTTTTGTGGGCTTTGGTAAAATTTTGTTGGTGTTGATATTGTTTTTTATTCTACTGTGGTCTGAGAAGGTGCCCAGTAATATTTCAATCTTATAGAATTTGTTTATGCTTTATTTATGGCGGAGGATGTGATCGATCTTGGAGTACATTCCACGTGGTGATAAGTAGAATGTATATTCTGTGGTTGTTGGATGGAATAATTTGTAGGTATCTATTAAGTCCATTTGGTTGAGTGTCAATTTTAGGTTTTGAATCTCCTTAGTGATTTTTTGCCTCCATGATCTCTCTAGAACTGTTAGGGTATTCAAGTCCCCTGCTATAATAGTGATAGAGTCAATATCTTTTTTTAGTTTATTTAGTAGTTGCTTCATAAATGCTGGCGCTTCTGTGTTGGGTGCATATATGTTTAGGATGGATATTTCTTGTTGATGGATTGAACCTTATATCATTATGCAGTGTCCTTTCATATCTTTTTAAATTTTTGATAGCTTAAAGGATGTTTTATGTGATATTAAGATTGTGACTCCTGCCTTCTGTGGTGACTCATTTTTAGGTAGATGTTCCATTTACATGAATAAATTCATACATTCTATTGGGTAGATCCAAAATCAATTGCTAAAATAAATCCTAAGTCATGTAATAAATTAATGGAATAGTTTTTTGAGTGATGAGAGGAGAGATCACTTAGGTCTGCCAGACATGACTAAATAGGTTGTGTGGAAGGCAGACAAGGAAACATTTCACATATAATACCATGCAAGTGGAGACATCACAGTTGACTTAGGTACAGACTGGCAGACAGGTAGAAGATATGTTCTCATATACGTTTTCCATTCTTTAACTTTGAGTCTATGCGTGTCCTTTGTGGTGAGATGAGTTTCCTGGATGCAGCAAATAATTGGGCCAAGGTTTCTTATCCAGTTTGCCATTTTGTGTCTTTACAGTTGTGGATTCAGTCCATTCATTCACATTCAGGCTAATTATTGAAATGTGATTGCTTATCCTTGTCATGAGGTTCTTATAAATTTTTTCTTTGTTTGCTTGTTTTCTTTTAGCTTTGGGGTTGATGTATGTGTGTTTTCAAGTTTGTTGTGATGTATTCTTTGTTGATTCTGTGTTCTGCTGTTCTCTTGGGAAATGTGTGGTCATTCTCTTTTTTCTTTTTGCTGTGCTTAATATCTTTTTAAGTGTACCTATAGAGCTGGTCTGGAAGCTGCATAATCTCTTAGGAATTGTATATCTGGGAAGAATTTTCTTCTCCATCACAGATGAAGCTGAGCTTGGCTGGGTAGGAAATTCTTTGTTAAAATTGTTTATCTTTGAAGACTTTGAATATTGGACACCAGTCCCTTCTTGCTTGTAGTGTTTCTTCTGATAGGTCTACTGCCATTCTGATTGGTTTTCCCCAGTAGGTAGTCTGACCTTTCTCTCTTGTTGCTTGTAGAACATTTTCTTTTGTGTCTACTTTGTGTAGGTGAATTACTATATGTCTAGGGGTTGGTCTTCTTATTGATGTCTTGTGGAGGTTCTCTGTAACTCTTGTGCTTGACTGGTCATATCTCTGTTGAGATAGGGAAAGTTTTCTTGGATAACCTCCTGGAATATTTGTTCCAAGGTGTTCTCCATTTTCCTTTCTTCTTCTGGAATACAAATCAGGCATAGGTTCACCCCATGATATAATTGCACATCTCTTGTAAACTTTGTTCTTTCTTTCTGAGTTTCCTTTCTATGTTTTTTATGGATCAGGTTAATTCCATGTTCTGGTCTTCAAGTTCTGAGATTCTTTTGTTTTTTTGAGTTGGAGTCTCACTCTGTCACCCAGGCTGGAGTGCAATGGCATGCTCCTGGTCACCTCAGCCTTGACCTGCTCGGCTCTGGAGATCCTTCCACCTCAGCTTTCCAGTAGCTAAAACTAGAGGCATGTGCCTCCACGTCTGGCTAATTTTTTGATTTATTGTAGAGACAAGCTCTCCCCAAGTTGCCTAGGTGGGTCTTGAACCCACAGGTTCAGGCAATCCACTCGCCTTGGCCTCCTAAAGTACTGAGATTACAGACTGAGCCACTGAGTCCGGCCTTGTTCTGAGATTCTTTCTTCTGCTAGATTTTAATTCTGATTTCCATGCTTGTCGTCTTGTTATTTATTTCCTGGATGAAATTTTTTATGGCCCAAATCTCTGTTACAAGTTCTTTCAGTGTTGTATCTTGTCTTTCTTGAGTTTTATTTATTCTTTCCATCTGTTCCCCAATCTCTGTCATATTCTGGGGCCAGTTGTTGGTGACTTCCATTGTTTGGGCTCTAGGGTTTGATTTTTCAGGTATTTTCTCTTTGTTACACTTGAAATTACTTGTGGTCTTCCTTTGGTTTTTCCTTATTTGTGATAGATCTCTTGCTTTTCTCTTTAGTTCAGTTATTCAGTGGCAGTGGGAGAGGCTTTCACTTTGAATGTTTACTCAGCCCTCTATTCTTTCATGATCTGGTCTCTGGATTTGTTCTATTTTGAAAATAGGACTGTGGGTGGGAAGTTTTGCTGTCTCTTGTAGTTTTGAAAGTCAAATAAGTAGAGGATGGGGAGCTAGGATTCAGAAACTACTTGTAAATTGCAAATCACAATGATCACTGATTGTGGTATGTTTTCCCTGAGACCCACTCCCCACCTCCACATTGCATGACAATTCGTTGGGTGTGTGTGTGTATCTCCTGATTCCAAAATACAGTAGCAGCAATGAGGAGAACAGAGAAAAATAGAATGAAATAAGATGGACAAAAAGATAAAAAACACAGAACAATGAAAACAGGAACCAAAGCAAAACAATTAAACACACACACACACACACACACACACACACACACACACACACACCCCAAAACAAACTGGAATAACAACAAGGTGAAACAAAACAAAGAAACAACAACAACAAAACCAGGAAAACTAGACACACACACACACACATACTTAGCACAAAATAAATAGAGAAGAAAAAGGGAAAGACAAGGGAAAAAAAAAAAGAAAAAATATGAATTCAGATTGAACTCTCACACAAAAACTCACACCCACCTTAAACTATAAAAGAAGAGAAAAACAAAAGAACAAAAACAAACCAAGAAAAAAGACAAAAAACAAAATAAACTGAAACATGAATACTCAATTATTTATATACAAACATAAACAGAAAACAAGACACAAAAGAAGAAAAAAAAGGGGGGGTGATGCAGATCAAACTCTCACATACATATTTCTGCACAAAGGAATAATATTTAAAGAATAGAAAAGCTAACTAAAAGGCAAAAGACTTTTAAAAATTAAAAAAAGAAAATAAAAATCCTGCCCTCTTGTGGCATGTTCTATAATTGTGCATCTTGTCTGCTTTTCTGCTATCTCCTGCAGAGCTTCTATCTCTTTCACTCTCTCCCCAGTGTCCAGACCGGGGAAGGAGGAGGGCCAGTGGGTGGGGCTCCTCTCCCACTCTCGTATGGTTAGGGGAATTCCCTCCAGTGGGGTAGTGTGAGATTGTAACTTCCGCAGGTATGTACTTGTGGGGGTGCCTCAGCCAGGCTTATCCTGGAATGGGGTTCTATTGAGGCTGACTTCCAGGCTTTGCTTGGGTTCCCCTCTCAGTTGTACCCCAGCTGTATGGGTCTGATTTCAGAGAACTACTGGGGAGGAATGGGGTTGGGTCATCCCAGAACTCACCACTGATCTCTTTGGAGGTCTTCTTCAACCTTTTCTAGACACACCCTTTGTATACCCTTTGTCCTGAGGCTGAATCAGAGTGGGGGGAGGTGGGCTGCCTGAGACTCTGAGACATGACACTTGTCATGTCCCTCTGAAGTTTGTGCTTTCAGGGTATTCCCTCTGGATCATGATCAACCCCTGAGTAGTTGATCTGCTGGTCACAGAGATCAGGTATGTTGCTCCGTGGTGAGCAAGTCAGAGTATTTTCTTGCTCTTTCAACTTCCATGGTGGGACTCTGCCTCTGGGCTCCCTCTGCAGTCCTTGCTGCCAGTATCTGACCAGGTGCTGAAGTGGCGAGGCAAAGCCTGGAGCCAGCAGTCTCTTCATTGCAGTGGTGAGGCAGAGCCTAGAACTAATGGTATTGCCCCACTGCTTCTTTGCAGGAAAACTTTTGTCAGTTAGAAAAAAATGGTGCTTGACTTCTGTGACCCAGGAAGTACTAGGGACCAAGCAGAGCAGCTACAGCACTAGCTGCTTCACCAGGAGGGCCCAGACCACTTGCTCATGAGACCCCACTTAGTTTCTGCCAGCATCTTCTTCCCAGGAAGGGTTTTGTTGATTTTTTTAAAAATGGCACTCACCTTCTGTGTCTTGGGAATGGCTAGGATCCAAGCCAAGCAGCTGCAGCACCAGCTTCTGCACTAGGAGAGCCCTGGCCACTTGCTCCTGAGACCTCACTCAGTCAGTCACTCACAAGCCCACTCACTCACCAACATGTACACAAATTTTTCCAAACACTCACTTTCTCACATGTCAGGACTCACATAGTCTGGTGGGGCTGCCACTTTCCCGACCCCCATTACAGAAAAATTTTTACACTGTGCAACTGAGTCTCTAAAAGTTAAGTGAGTTCATGTTCTAAATAGGGGGCCTTTTTCAGACCCTTCTCATAACCTTCTCTCTGAATAGATGCTGTGTGCCTTTGTTGACATCCAATTTCAACTATCTTACTTCATTTGGCATTCTAAAGAGTATCTTTAAAATACTTTAACAGGAAAAAAAAAAGATAATCTGCAGATGTTACATTGTCTTCTCCTCCAAAGTTTTCTATCTTTTGGGAGAAGGACATGCACATCTTGGAGCAGCATGCTAATCAAAAACAGAAAATTGTCACAGATGTTCATCGGTTTAAATGAAGGAGAAAAACATGGTTCAACATGATGACAGTAGGTATTGTTACTACAGGGATATGTCCTTTTTGTTTGAGACATAATGATGTTCCACAATATTAGACTGATTTAAAAGTCATGAAATCATAAAATATGTTTTAAATCTTAAATGATCATTTAAGATTTAAATGCTGATGACATTAGAAAATACTATTTAAATAATACCAAGTTAAAAGTCAGCCTAGTCGGGCTCGGTGGCTCAGCCTGTAATCCCGCGCCTTTGAGAGGCTGAGGTGAGTGGATTGCCTGAGCCCGCAGGTTCAAGACCCGCCTGGGCAGCGAGACCTCATTTCTACAATAAATAAAAAAAATGAGCCGGGCGTGGTAGCATGCACCTGTAGTTCCAGCTACTTGGAAGGCTGAGGCGGAAGGATCGCCGGAGCCCAGCAGGTCGAGGCTGCAGTGGCTGGGAGCGGCCACTGCACTCCAGTCTGGGTGACAGAGTGAGTGAGACTCCAACTCAAAAAAAAAAAAAAAGTCCAGCCTAAAAGTATGTATACAAAATAATTTCAAAATGTGCTAAAATATAAATAGAAAATGCAGAAAGACTATACATCAAAACATCAGCATTGATTATTGTTCAATATGGGATATGTATAGGTTTTATTTCCTTTTTGTTTCTTTTCTCATTTTTTATAACACAAATCTCTAATATTTTACTAATGATAAATTATATTTATGCACAACAAATAACTAACTCATTAATCAGCCTTAAATGTTTATCTGAATTAAAATTAAAACATATTACCAGAAAAATAAGAACCATAATAGTACTTACAAAATAAGACTCTGCTTATTGATACTAACAGCTTTTCCCTCTGTATTAGCTGATATGCACAGAATGAAGGTTGGTTTTTACTTATTTCTTTTTCTTACAATCTTGTTTCTTAGAATTTTAAAATTCAATACAATTTTTAAAAGATGCTAAGATATATATATGTCCTATTCATTCTCATTTCTCTTCAGAGCATAATATCACAAGAAATAATAGTGAAGAAAAAATTTTATTTGTTGAAATAAAAATAAACTTAATTACATAAAGTTTTTAATACTTTTATTTTTAATAATTTATGAACTATTTCTAGAAGAAAATGACAAGGCACAGTTATGCATTTTCCTCCATGATCTTTTCATTTATAAACCAGAAGCTTATATCCTGTTTTCTAAATTATTGCAAACAATAACTTTACCAAATATTTTGCACTATATAAGATAGGTCAACATTTTCTCACCCTCCACTGAGAGCATTCTCCCATGCCCACCTTCTTAATCCAAAAGCAATTACAAAGTTTGTTTTATATATATATATTAACACCCTACTTCTTGTAACAATTTCTGTATAGACAGCTTTGCTGAAGTGACAATTTTAAATCACAGTAGATTATAAAAATAAGTCATTATATTTCACTGATGTTCTGTGTTTGTGTAAGCTGATATGGGTCTACTCTTCATGTTTTTCTTTCTAAGTTCCAGGCATAAGGAACAGCTCCATTTGAGGACATTTTGTAGCACCGAGGAAGACAGGATTACTGGCAAAAATTATAATGTCTCTGAAAGGGTCTGTGATATGGTATAACTACTGCTCATATTACTTAACTGAACATATCACACAGCAAGCCCAACATCATTGGATACGGGAACGAGTAATTTTCTTACAGAGAAAATGGGAAAAAATACTTGGGAGCCATAATATAATTTACCACACTTGTACCTTCATGTGCAGCTGTAGATGCTGGTCTGATGAAAGTTTCATCCAAATACTCCTGCAATGTGGGTAGCAAACTGCTCATGTGGCAGCTTTGTTACTGTCCACTCAAAGAGTAAATCTTCCAGGCGTCAGGGCCTGAAGTGCTCTGTCTACTCTCTGCTTCTTCTTCATCTACTCTATTCTCTTCTTGCTGCCTTTCTTTCAGCCCTTTCTACACTGTCTCTGGGTATTCATAACCCATTTTAATGCAGTTCCCTATGTGAGCAGTACTGGAAAAACTTTAGGCTAGAGAGAAGGAAAGCCTTCTAGATTCCATGCTCAACATATAATGAAAAATGATGATGATAAATGCTAACATCTATTGCATAATACTTACTATATGCCAATTTCTCTTCTAAGTACTTAACATCTATCTATAAACTCAGTTAATATTTTCTGTAATCCCATTAAGCACATTCAAATATCATTCTCATTTTATGGATAAGAAAAGCAAGGCACACGTGTAAAAAAAAAAAATTGCCCAGGTGAAATAGATCAGCAACCTACAGTAAAAAACTGCAGACTGACTCTTTCTTTACTCTATATTCAGTCCAATTGTAGGGAAGAGGGAGTGGTAAGGGATAGGGCTATCTTATTTGACTAATTGCCTTTGCGTTCTCTGTGCTTAGCAGATGGTTTAAGCTGGCATCTATGTTTGGGTTGCCCTGCAGAAACAAAGATGACTCTTCTGTCATTGGACACTATCAGACTTTCCTCCTAGGTTCCTTACTTCTTTACTTTTTTTGATCCAGCATCTTGCCACACTTTCTGATATGTGTCATCTACCACCTTCACAGTCTCTGACCCAAATACTTTAAAGACTTTGGTCCCTGGCTCCAAATCATAGTCTCATATTTAGTTTATTAGATGATCATGTAGACCACCAATTTAGGCACTCTAGCCTCAGAATTCCTCAATTGCCTCAGCTCTACTTTAGCAAGTTATTCCCGGATCCACACTTAATATAAACCAGTGCTCCTTTTCTAAAAATGACCCCCAAATTTCTAATTCTTCCAGTTATTCACAACTTTATTATAGCTATACATTTTAATAATCATACTCAAGATTGATTGCACCTTAGCCCCTCACCATCTTCTTAAAATCTTTCATGTTCTTCACTTAATGTACTGTGTGTGCTATAGTTTATACCTAGTGTCCTGGCATTGTTAATAATAGTGTACCTTTAATATCCATGCATACTAACTTGGACAATGAATTATATGACCCCATATCTATACTGTTTGTCTCATCAATCACACTTTTTTCAGCAAGCACTCTATTCGATTCCTCTATCCTTCAAGTCTTCATCTGTACATCATTAATTCAAGTCTTCTCTTCAAACTTGGGCTCCTCACTGCTGCTGGAGAAATCCCAGAACCACGTGGAATGCTGTCATCACACATTTACAGGGTTCTCATTTTGACTGAGTCATCAGTGCTATTTGGTAATCCTTTCACTTGATTTCAGGTTTCTTTCTTTCTTACTTTCAGGGCAGCTAGTCCATCCCTTCACCATTATCCCTAAAGCTTCTTGTTCAGCTTACTTCTGCCTTCTGCCCTCCTCTGCCTGTAACACTTGCCTCTTATATCATGGAGAAAAGAGAATCTGTCAGGGGAAAACTCTATCAACTTCCTTCCCACACACTTATCTACACTTGCACCTGTCTTTTAGTCTTTTATCTTGTCTCAGAAGAAATAATATTCTTCCTCCTGTCCAAAAAATCATTCTTCCACTTTGCTTTAAATGCCATCTCCTTTAATGCCTTGCTTGATAAATTATCCTCTCTGTCTACTATATTTTCAGCTTCTCTTTTTCCACTGACACCTTCTCCTTAGTCTATAAACATGCTTAAGTCTTTTGAAGTCAAAAAGTCTGTCTCAACACTAGATAACTTTGTCTAAACTTCTTTTGAATCTAAGGTTTTACATAGTTGTCTCTGATGCTTCCCACTCAGTCTTCAATCCACTCTAGTCTGTCTCTTCCTCTCACTATAATCCAAGAATTGTTCTCATTTAGGTTGTTGATGACTTACTAATTGCTCAATCTTCTTGACATGTCTTACATTTCCCCTCTTTCTGGCATTTGGTGCTAATGAACACTTCACTTTTTGGCTTCTTTTGTATGCCTAAAAAAATTTTTTTTTTGATTTGGTTCCTTTGTTTTTATAGTGATTTTTATTAGTCTACCCATAGGTTATTCTTCTGTCAGTTGGAGGTCTGTTCTTGGTCTTTGGTTTCATCACTTAATACACAAAATCTGATCTTATAAGCAGGTCTTCATATTTCTTCATGATATAGTCCCTGGATTAGTGTTGAATGCCATTTTCTGTTATTCCTTCATATACCAACAGCTATTTTATCCTGTTTTTCCTACTAAAAATTTGCTGACCATGGTGTGCACCCTTAGACTTTCTTGTCTGTGGATAACTCAAGCAGTCTGTGAGAATGTATCTTCTACCTGTCTGCCAGTCTGTATCTAAGTCAACTGTGATGTCTCCACTTGCATGGCGTTATCCGAGAAATGTTTCCTTGTCTGCCTCCCACACAACCTATTTAGTCATGTCAGGTAGACCTAGACGATCTCTCCACTCATCATTCACAAAACTATTCCCTTAATTTATTACATGACTTCGGGTTTATTTTAGCAGTTAATTTTAGATCTACCCAATAGAATGTATGAATTTATTCATGTAAACGGAACATCTACCTAAAAAGAGAAGTAAAACATAACTCCTGCCCTGAGAAATTTAGAACCTAGAGAGTCAGTTAGACAGGTGAGTCTATATTACCTGTAAGTGATAAGAGAGAGAGGACCACAGGAGTGTCATGGAAACATAAAAGATGAGCATTAGAATGAAGAGAGGGTGAATCATCCTGGGGGCGGGGACACATAAGTAGAGTTTTCTATGATGATGGAGCAGCCCGAAGTCAAGATGGGAAATCAGTTCAGGTGGAAAAAATAGTGTATATGAAGACATAGATATGCAAACAGGAAATATAAATAGTAATTATGAACTCTTTCGGTCTCTTGTCTTAATTTATTTTTTTAATTCTCAGCACTTAGCAGAGTACCTGTAACAAAGATATGGCTCCAAAATGAATGAATGAACAGATCAATGAAAAATTACCAATACAGGAATAACAGCTGTTTTCCACAGAGCATGTATGGTTAAGAACTAGGTTCTGCATAGCTCTGCAGCAATAATTGATATCAATGATTCCTGGTAAACTTTCAATCTCATTTAAGCCATAGCATAACCAATGTTATAGTCCAAAATAGTAGCTCCATTTTTTTCTTATGCATCTTCGTTTTTGGTCTTTAGATCTTTTCTGTCAGGTAGTAGCTCTGCTGCATCATGTCATATTGAGCGTCTCTGTGGCCATAACTTGTGTTTCCTATTTCACATCCTTTTGATTATTGTTCTTCAGCTCATTAGTAGGAAAACTGAAAAGCCTCCCAGGCTGTTTCATGGTTTGATAATTGTCCAGCTTGCTTATAATCCCTATTTACTCATGTCCAGAGTGGTACTCTCTTATTTGAAGGTTACTTTTAGTGTGTTTTTATGGAATGTCTTAGAAAAAAAATCTGATATTACCCTAAGGTCATTCTTCATAAAGGGTTAATGAAGTAAATTCCAAGGCACATTGTGTTCTTGTTTGGACTAAGCAGTGTACTGAAAAAAAAAATCAAATATTTTAACTTTTAATTTTTCCTCAGGAAGGGAAAGTGATGTCAATAGTAGTAGAATTTTTTGAAAATAAAAAGTATAGACAACTAGGAAGGCTGAGGTAGAAGGATCGCCGGAGCCCAGCAGGTCAAGGCTGTGGTGGCCGGGAGCAGCCACTGCACTCCAGTCTGGGTGACAGAGTGAGACTCCAAGTCAAAAAAAAAAAAAAAAAAGCATAGACAAAACAATTTTTATTTATATTTGTAAAAAACAAAGCCAGCATTCATAGCTGGGCAAATTTGAATTTGAACCATTACACTTCTGCATTTTGTGAAACTTTTGGCCAATTACTCAACTTCTTTGTGCCCCAATTGTTTGATCTGCAAAATTGAGGATATGTGTATCTCTTAGGATTTTGTGACATTTTAATGAGATAAGATACAAAACAGTGCCTAACAAATCTTAGTTCCTCAGTAGTTCTGGACATTGATAAAAATGTTTAATAAATTCAAAGCCAGTGGAATAGAGAGATTCATTTTACCAGACATGCCAACTTCACTATCATTGTTTCTATGCCAAGTGATAAATGACTTTGGACTTGATGTATCATTTTTTGTGAAATGCCTAAGAGGCTATGCCATTATGTTTATAAACAATATAGTGCACATATATATCTAATATTTCATGCATCCTACTTTTTAAATCAAAGCACACTTTTTAAAAATTGCCAGAATGAGCTGTCTTGTCATTGAGGCTGCTGAAGAAGACATCAGACTGAAAGGGCTCTATGAATAAATTCAGTCAAACCTTCGAGTTTGGATGCCTCTGGAGAAGTTGCTTGCAAGAAAGAAAGTCAAATTTGGTGATATAAATATAGTAACAAGGTTGAAAAGGAATCTGTACTCTGACCAGAATGTTGGAATTGAAAGGAATTTTTCTTTAAGAAATCAACAGAAAACAGCCTAGATTAAAATTATTGTACACATTTTAAGCAAAAATTATATTTATCTTGGTCCATGGCATTTCTTTTTGTGTGTGTGTGTGCCAATTATTAGCCACATTAAAATACTAAGAAATACTTTCGTGTTTAAAGGGAATTATCTTTTTTCCTGAAAAATTTAAATAATATTTTTCCAATTATTTTTATGTAAATATGCTTAAAGCTTACTGAGGTATCTAAGTTGTTTAACACATTTACCCAGATACCTACTTCTTATTTTTCTCCTGGTATCAAGGTCCAGGAGCACGATATAATACTCTTATCTAAATACATTATTTTTCAGATAAAAAATGATCATAACTCACAACAATAATAATGATGCTTTTGAGTGACATAGCATTGTCAGCATTACTGGAAGTCTCCATATAAATTATGTGTATATGACTATCTCATAAAGGATGTTGGCCATCGTGGTCTTTGATTAATCCTTAAATGTCTGGAATGATTAAGGTCACAGGTGGAATTCATGCCAAGTAATCAATACTTGGCAAAATAAAAGAGTGAAGAATAATCTTTTGGTTGTAGAACAATTTTGATACCAATACAACAAAACTCTTTGCCAGACAAAGCTTTGCATGTTTGTCCTTCTACCTAAACATAAGTGTCCCAAGCTATAAACTGCCTCTGGGATCTCAGATATTACTAGCAAACTGTCTGCTTAAAATTGGATTTTCAGAACATATTTAATGCTGTGAAACTGGAGATGAATTTAAAATTTGAAGTCTAAATGATCAAAACTTTAAGAGAGGAGAATAATCACATTGCCGGTAAATGATTTACGTGGTAGGATTTTACTACAGAAATTAGTTATATTGAGTTACCTAGTATAAATAATTCTTTTTGATTAAAAACATTTGGGCAATCAATTCATTTCTTGTGAAAATTCCTTCATTCAGTTATTCATTATTCACACATCCATGCATTAATTCATTCAACAAGTATTTAAGTGCCTACTATATGCCAGATGTTTTGAGACTGCAGTGTGGTCTAGTGGTACATAAGATAGCATCTGTGCCATAAGTAGCCTGTGGTTTTTCATGTGAGAAAATAATATATGAACATAATCATAATAAAGATCACATTAGGATGTCAGGGTGGCACAATGCATATATGATGAAGTGATTAAAGGAAGGAAACAATACGTAGAAATGATGGATTATTCAGACATAACATTTAGAGGCCAAACATGTCTGTGGTTTTCTATACCCACTACAGAAAGAACATTCAGACTCAAGAAACAAACTCCATTCTTTGAGTTAACCCTCTGCTTCTGAAACCAGGTGCTATTAAGCAACTATCATGATGACCTGGGCAGTGGGTATTGTGGTATTGTTACAATTGCTGCCTCCTTCTTATAGTGGCTGATTCTGGTGCTGTGGATTCTATTGAGGAATCAATCCCCAGAGTCACTCAACCTCCTGGACTCCCCCATGTTCTAGCAATTTCTCCTCCATCCATCATCTCATAGATGTTATCAAACATGAATAATTCTGACTCACAGTCAAATTTCAAATTACTTTAGAAAACCATCTGCAGGATCTGGATTGAGCAAGGAGTATCTCAAAGTTTTTGTTTTTCATTTGAAATTGTCTATTTTAATAATTCCACATATTTCCAGTAACATTCATTTAAAAAAAAATGTATGATTTTGCAAAGGTAATTTGGTTGTATTCATATTTGTTCATTGCAATACTTTTTCTCCTCATTTTTGTTTTGTTTTGTTTTTTTTTTTTAGTTTAGAATGGAGTACATGTGAGGATTTGCTACATAGGTAAATTTTGTAAAGGTGAGGTTTGGGCTTCTAGTGAGGCCTCTTTCTCTTCTGTGTTTTTATATTTGCATTTACATAACCAATGAAATTATTGGTTCTTCTGATTCAATACTAGTTCAATACTAGTATTTGTGGCATGCTTACTTGCTATATAAAACTATCATCAGATCAGCAGAGGTATACAGATGTGCAATTTGGCAATGTTCTCTCTTCTCTTGGATATACAGTCTGGGAGGATATTGTCAAGCTGCAGTTATAATACAGGCTGATATTTATAATTTTTGGAATAGTATAAGATTTTAGAATTATAAGTTGTTGGAAGATGAAACTTTTCTCAAATAAGTGTGTTCTAAAGGATAAGTAGTGAGTAGAAGTGTGGTAGATGAAGAATATGGGTTCTGTGTGTGTGTGTGTGTGTGCATAAGTGTAAAATAAAAGACAGAAATAGCTCTAGTTCTAGGAGTCTCATGATGAAGTGAGAGGAGAGCAACTGGGAGACATGCAATGTGAGTAGGACTAAAAAGTTTCAGGGAGAATGGGAAGAGCAAGAGAAACTGGATACTGGCAGTGGGGGCCACAGGGGGAACACAATGAGGCAATTAAAGGCAGAGTCTCACTGGAGAAGACTAAACAGTCACCCTGCCACTATCTTGAAAACTAGGCAGTGAAGTGTTCTGGCTTGCTTACCATTGAGTCACAGACACGTTGTCTGTGACCGGTGGGTTAACTACTCTGGGGTTGATCATGACCCAGAGGAAATATACTGAAAGCACAAACTTTGAAGGGAAAGAATGAGGTGTAGTCTCAGATGCTCTACCCTCTACCCTGACCCAGCTATGGGACAAAGGGTTCGACTAGAAAAGGACAAGGAAGATGTGCCAAGAGATCAGTGGTGAGTCCTGGGCTGACCCAACCCTTTCCTCCCCAGCAATACTCTGAATGTCAGACTCAATTGGCTGGAGCATGACTGATAGGGGCAAACCCAGGTGGATCCTAGACAACAGTTGCACTAGGGGAATTCTATTCTGGGATAAGCCTGGCTGGGGCATCCATCACCCACACCTGGGGAGGAGACAATCCCACACCTCCCCACCAGATGGGATCCTCCTGACCTTATGAGAGTAGGAGAGGAGGATTGACATCTCATCCACTCCCACTGTTCCCTCTGACCCCTGTGGGCCTCATGACAGGGAGATTGCGAATGAGCCCACAATGCTGCAGAAGATGGCTTACCTGTGAGGAACTGAGAATAATTATAGAACTTGCTACAAGAGGGCAGTTAGTGCCCAGGAATTAAAAAAAAAATTGGTTCTTTTGTTTGGGTTTTGTGTGTGTGTGTGTGTGTGTGTGTGTGCGCGTGTGTGTGTGTGAATGTGTATGTAAGGGTTCAATTTACATTATCCCCTTTGTTCTTTTTTAAATGTTATTCTTTTATTTTGGTTTAGTTTGTGTGTAGATGTGTGTGTGTGGAGATTTGATTTGCATTTTCTCTACCTTTTAAAAAATTTTCCTCTTTCTTTTTTTGGGGTGTGTGTGTGTGTGTGTGTGTGTGTGTGTGTGTGTGTGTGTTTGGTTTCCTGTTTTTTGTGTGTTTTTTCTGTTTGTTTTTTGTTTTCTTTTTCTTTGTCTCTTTGTTTTTGTTCTCATTTTTACTTTTGTTTTTCTTTTTAAATATTTTTTGTCTGTTCTATTTCATTCTACATTACTCTGTTCTCCTTATTACTGTTACTTTATCTTGGACTCAGGGGGTACACACACATACTCACTGCATCATCATACAGAGTGTTGGTGGGGAGTAAGTCTCAGGAGGCCCATACCCTAGCCAGTGAACACTGTAACTTGCAAGAAGTTTTTGAATCTGAACTTCCCACCTTCTACTCTATTCAACTCTCAAAACTACAAGAAACAGCAAAATTCCCCACCTCCAGCCCTGTTTCAGAACAAATCTGGAAGCTCTGATGAGGGAAGAAGAGAGGGCTGAGCAAATGTCAGAAGTGAAAACCCCACCCACTGCCACTGAATAATGGAATTAAAGATAAAAGAAAGATCTATCACAAGTAAGGAAAAATCAATGGGAGAACATAGGTAATTTCCAGTGTACCAAAGAGAAAACACCTGAAAAATCAGACCTAAGAGCTCAAACAATGGAAATCACCAATGATTGGCCCCAGAATACAACAGCGATTTGGGAGTGGATGGAAGGAGTACATAAGACTCAAAAAAGGTAAGATGCAACACTGAAAGAACTTGTAACAGAGATTTTGGCCATACAAAACTTTATCCAGGAAACAAATAGCAAGATGACAAGCATGGAAAGCAGAATTAACCAAGCATGAGAAAGAATCTCAGAGTTTGAAGACCAAAGCATGGATTAATCCAATCTCTTAAAAACATAGAAAGAAAACTCAGAAAGAAAGAACAAACCTCTAAGAGATGTGCAATTATATCAAAAGGTCAGACTTATACCTGATTGGTAACTCAGAGATAAAAAGGGAAATGAAGAGCACCTTGAAACAAGTATTACAGGAGAATACTCAAGAAAACTTAGCCCATCTTATCAGAGATGTGACCATTCAAACACATGAGATTAAGAGAACCCCTTCAAGACATCAAATGAGAACAACTCCTAGACACATAGTAATTAACCTACTCAAAGTAGGTATAAAAGAAAAATTCTAAAGGCAGTTAGAAAGGTCAGACTTCCTAATGGGGAAGACCAATCAGAATAGCAGCAGACTTATGGGCAGAAACATTACAATCTAAAAGGGACTGGAGTCTGATTTCAAAGTCCTCAAGGATAAACAATTTCAACCAATAATTTCCTACCTAGTAAAGCTCAGTTTTGTCAGTGATGGAGAATTAGAATCCTTCTCAGACATCCAGTCTCTAAAAGATTATGCTGCTTTCAGACTAGCTCTACAGGAGATACTCAAGAAGGTATGAAGCACAGAAGAAGAAGGAAAAAAAAAAAGGACAATCATGCACATCCAAAGGATGCAGAAAAAAATTGAATCAACAAAACATACCTTGTGACAGCAAAATTGAAAATATACACATCTATCAACCCAAAAGTTAAAAGAAGACAAAACAGCCTTATAAGAGCCTCATGACAGGGATAAACTCTCATATCAATAGTCAGCTAATAATCAGCCTGAATGTCAATGGACTAAATGCACCACTAAAAAAACAGAATGGCAAATTGGATTTTTAAAAATGCCCCAACAATATGCTGCCTCCAGGAAATACTTCTCAGTATGAAGAACAGCCACAGACTCAAAGTTAAAGGATGAAAAACAAACTTTCAGGAGAAAGTAACACAAAAATGATCAGGAGTCTTGATCTAATATCAGAGAAAACAACCTTCAAGCTAACAAAACTTTAAAAAGATACAGAAGAACACTACATCATGATAAAAAGTTCAATCGGATAACAAGAAATTTCCATTCTAAACACATATGCACCAAACACAGGAGCAGTAACTTTTATAAAGCAACTACTAAGTAAACTAAAAAAGATATTAACCCTAACACTATCATAGCTAGGGATTCAAATACCTCACTAACAACCCTAAGTAGATCATGGGGGGGGGGTGGAAATCAATGATGTTTGGCCAAATATACTAAATAGATACCTAGAGAACACTCAACCCAACAACCACAGGATATATATTCTACTCCTCATCACATAGAACATACTCCAAGGTCAACCACATCCTTGGCAATAAATCAAGCGTTAAAAAATTTCATCAAAGATCAAAATATTACCAAGTACCTTATCAGACTACAGTGGAATAAAAATAAATACCACCAACAAGATTCCCCCCAAATATACAAAGACATGTTCATGTTGCTGAGCAACTCTTGAGTCAGCACAGAAATCAAAACAGAAATTAAAAGATTCCTGCAAACAAATGAAAAAAAAGACATCTTACCCAAAACTCTGGGATACCATAAATCAACACTAAGAGGAGAATTTATAACTGTACACACACATTAAGAAAATAGAAAGGTCACAAGTTAACAGCCTAAATAAATCACCTAAGGGAGGTGGAAATGTAAGACCACCAAAACCCTAACTTCAGCAGAAGAAACCAGATCATCAAAGTAAAAACTCAAATATAGGACATAGAAGACAAAAATATCATAGAAAAAGATCAAGTGAAGCAAAAAAACTGATTCTTTGAAATGATAAACAGGACTGATGGACCTGTAGCCAGAATGACCAAGAAAAAGCCCAAATAAATACAATCAGAAACTGACCCCCAAAGATATACAAAGGATTATCAGAGATTACTATGCACAACTGTATGGAAACAAACTTGAAAATCTAAATTAAATGGAGGACTTTCTGACATCACACAGCCTCTCAAGATTGAAACAAGAAGAAATCGAGACCCTAAATCAACCAATAACTGTTGGGAGCCAGCCATGGAGCCCCACTGAGAGTTAGGGATTGGGGGGGCCATGGACCCCAAGATCACTAGAGTGTGTTTGAGAGCTGTTGACCCCATTCCCTCCCTCCTTTTCCACTTCGCACTGCAACCAAGAAAGGCTCCTGCTGGCTCTATCAGAAAACTCTGAGACCGGAACATACACAGTTAAACTTGGGAGTCTATTGTTCCCATTTTCCATGGTTTACGGTTTTTGCTTTTAAACAATTTAAGTTTAACTTTGAGTCACATTGAGGAGCCTTAGTGCAAGTCACAGGTTCTCTTGATGTGATTTTAGAAATTTATAGATATAGGTTTTAGAAAATAGTTTATAGAGATGAAAGAAAATTTAAGTAACCATTTTGTTTTAGAAGTATGGTTAGTTCAGTTTGATTCAGGGGAGCCAGTGAAGTTTGAATTAGGCCTGCTGAGGCTAGGAGAGTGTAACTATAGCAGCAACTGTTTTATAGAAACTAGTTTGAATTAGTATAGAATAGCAAAAGGTAATATATCATTATGTTGGTTTCAGGCATAAGCATTAAATGATGTTATGTAGTTGTAAACAATTTAGGGTACATAGAAACTGCATAAGAAACAAAAAGACAATTTGTGGTTGTTCTTTCTCATGTTCTTCCTCATGTTTGAAAAATACATCTGCTTGGGAGTGGGGGATGTCCTGTGTGCACCTGGACCTGTTCATGTGAAAGGCACATGCTACCTTTTGTGTAACCATAGCAGCAGGAGTTCCCGTGATGATAACTTTGCAGAGTTTGGGGATAAAAGCCCTTGGATAATGCTCAATAAACAGCTTCTGCTTAATTCTAAACAGGAGTCCAGTCCCTTTCTTTCTCTCTAGTTTCTTTTCTCTTGTGAGTTGCCGACACTGCCACACCGCCAGAGACCCCCAACCCTTGCAGGAGCGGGACTCCTGCAAGTGGCGCCCAACATGGGTCGCTGGAAGGTAAGCTTTCTTCTCTTTTCAGGATAGCTAGGATCTTACCCTGGGTGCTACAGACCCCTCTGTAGAGACAAGCAGAGCAAGGATGGATAAGCATAGTTTTTTGTGATGCCAGAGCAGTGACACAATCATGGACCAGAACGAATCAAAGGAACGAAAAATGTTCATCAGTATACTAATGAATACTTTGTCTAAACGTGGAATTAAAGTTTCTTTTAATAATCTAGCCCACTTTTTGCATTTTGTGCAGGAACAATGTCCATGGTTTCCTGATGAAGGTACGGTAAACTTAGATACCTGAACCAAAGTTGGGGAAGAGTTAAAACTGCACTATACACAGTATGACCCTGAAAAGGTGCCACCTGATGCCTTTGCTTTCTGGAATCTAATTAAAGATGCTTTAGACCTACAGCATGATTATGACAAATTACCTTCCAAAAAGGCTGCTGCTGCTGATGATGATAATGAGGAGACCTTCCTTTTTGTAGCTGCTTCTGCACCTCCAGACTATGGTAAATTATCTCCACAGGATGCATCAGAATTAGACAATGAGGCCGTAAATTATCATGGTCAAAATTCTAATGGTAATGGTAATTTCCCTCCACCACAGGTCCTCCTCCTTAAAACAGAGGTAAAAAAACCTAACTCTACAACTGGCAATGTTCCTCCTTTTCTTATTGGTATGCAGGCTGCTCGAGCAGAGGCAGAGAAGGAAGGAGATTTAGTTTATCAGCATGCTTTTCAGTGGCTTTCACTAATAACGATGGGGTTGTCCAAGCTCAATGGGAGCCCTTGCTGTATAAATTGGTAAGAGAACTAAAAGATAATCTAGCTCATAGTATGGTCCTCTGGCTCCTTATACAATTACTATTTTAGATAAATTTGCTACTCAATGGATGACTGCCTCTGATTGGCAACAATTGGCTAAGAGTTGCCTGTTCAGAGAAGCCTATTTACTTTGGAGAATGGAATATGAGGACCAAGTCCAAATTCAGATGACTCAGAATCAAAATCGTCCACCAGGTACATTTGTTATCACTAAAGATATGCTTACAGGTACCGGACAATATGCTACAAATAATAGCCAAGCAGGACTCCCTAGAGACGTCCATGTCCAGATAAGCCACTGTGCTGTGACAGCCTGGAAAAAGCTGCCTGCTGATTCCACTCAAACTTCTTCTTTGTCTGAGGTAAAACAGAAGGCCGATGAGAACTATGAGGATTTTGTTTCCAGACTGACCACTGCTGTCAATCGAGTAATTACTAGTGAAGAAGTAGCAGAAATCTTAATTAAACAATTGGCTTTTGAAAATGCTGATACTACTTGCCAAACTTTGCTTAGACCGGTAAGAAAAACTGGGAATATAACTAATTATATTAGACAGTGTGCTGATGTGACCCCAGCTTTTATGCAGGGAATGGCTATAGTGGTTGCCTTAAAGGGAGAAACCTTCTCTAAGGTTGTACAGAACATGCAAAATGGCAGCCAGCAAAAAAATTCTTCTTTACAGTCCTGTTTTAATTGCGGGCAATTCGAACATATTAGTAGCAATTGTCAGGTTAAACAAAGGGTGGCTGGTTCTCAAACTACACCATCGCCACCTGCTGGGGCTGCTCGACCAAAGTCACTCTGTCCTAAAAGTCTAAAAGACTATCATTGGGCAAAAGAATGCCTATCTAAATTTCACAAAAACGGCACTCCTTTAATTCCACAACAAGCCATCCCGGTTCAGGGAAATTTCCAGAGGGGCCAGCCCCGGCCCCAAATAACAATAGGGGCAGCCTCTGCCATGAACCCATTTGTTCCTTCTGTTCCATCACAGAGCTTGTCTGAACCACCCCAGGGAGCACAGGACTGGACCTCTGTTGCTCCACCACAAGAATATTAACTCTGGATGTTCCAGTAACTCCAATTCCTACAGGAGTAAAGGGCCCTCTCCCGGAAGGAACAGTGGGAGTAATATTAGGCAGAAGCTCCTTGTCTTTGCAAGGAATTTCCATTATTGCTGAAGTGGTGAATTCAGATTACACAGGGGAAATCCAGGTGCTTGTCGCATCCCCTAATAAAACTGTACAGTTTAAAAAAGGTCAGAGAATAGCCCAGTTGCTGCTCCTGCCTTATCATAAAGCAGGCAAAACTTTAACTAACCTGCCTAGGGGTGACTCTGAATTTGGTTCTAGCAATGTTGCTTTTTGGGTTCAGGAGGTTACTAATTCCAGACCTCTAAAAGATTTATATATGCAAGGAGTTAAAACTAAAGGCTTGTTAGACACCGGAGCCGATGTTTCCTGTATTGCCGGGAAGGATTGGCCTGCTTCCTGGTCAACTCAAATGGCTCCTTCAGGAATATAGGCATTGGTCGTGTGCCCTCAGTGGTTAAAAGTTCTCAAATTTTAAATTGAACAGATAACGAGACTTCAGGAACTTTCTGCCCATATGTTATTCCATCTATCCTCTATATATTATGGGGAAGAGACATTCTTGCTCAAATGGGCATGCTTTTATGTAGCCCTAATGACAAAGTTTCAGCACAAATACTGCAAATGGGTTATGATTCCTTTAAGGGACTTGGCAAAGATGGACAGGGAATGCAGGAACCTATCCAAATTAATGAAAAGACAAATTGAGCTGGCATTGGCTATTCAAATTTATCCTAGTGGCAATTGTTCAGAAACTGCCAACCCTTTTACCTAGAAAGATGACAAACTGATTTGGGTGGGAAAATGGCCCATGTCCTCAGAGAAGCTTCAGGCAGCCAAAGAACTAGTTCAGAAACAATTAGAGGCAGGTCATATAGAGCCTTCTACTAGCCCTTGGAACACTCCTATTTTTGTCATTAAGAAAAAATCTGGTAAATGGAGACTTTTACAGGACTTAAGAGCTATCAATGCTACTATAGAAGCTATGGGGGCATTGCAGCCTGGACTACTATTTCTGGCTGCAATACCTGCCAACTTTAATGTTATAGTTATTGACTTGCAGGATTGTTTTTTCACTTTACCTTTGAGGCCTAAAGATTGTAAATGATTTGCATTTGGTGTACCTTCACCAAATTTAAAGCAGCCTTTTCCAGAGATGTCAATGGAAGTTTTTGCCACAAGAAATGAAAAACAGCCCCACATTGAGCACCACTTGAGGGAGTCCCGCTCCTGCAAGGGTTGGGGGTCTCTGGCGGTGTGGCAGCATTGGCGACTCACGAGAGAAAAGAAACTAGAGAGAAAGAAAGGGACTGGACTCCTGTTTAGAATTAAGCAGAAGCTGTTTATTGAGCATTATCCAAGGGCTTTTATCCCCAAACTCTGCAAAGTTATCATCACGGGAACTCCTGCTGCTATGGTTACACAAAAGGTAGCATGTGCCTTTCACATGAACAGGTCCAGGTGCACACAGGACATCCCCCACTCTCAAGCAGATGTATTTTTCAAACATGAGGAGGAACATGAGAAAGAACAACCACAAATTGTCTTTTTGTTTCTTATGCAGTTTCTATGTACCCTAAATTGTTTACAACTACATAACATCATTCAATGCTTACACCTGAAACAACATAATGATATATTACCTTTTACTATTCTATGTTAATTCAAACTAGTTTCTATAAAACAGTTGCTGCTATAGTTACACTCTCCTAGCCTCAGCAGGCCTAATTCAAACTTAACTGGTCCCCCTGAATCAAACTGAACTAACCATACTTCTAAAACAAAATGATTTCTTAAATTTTCTTTAATCTCTATAAACTATTTTCTAAAACCTATATCTATAAATTTCTAAAATCACATCAAGAGAACCTGTGACTTGCACTAAGGCTCCTCAATGTGACTCAAAGTTAAATTTAAATTGTTTAAAAGCAAAAACCATAAACCATGGAAAATGGGAACAATAGACTCCCAAGTTTAGCTGTGTATGTTCCGGTCTCAGAGTTTTCTGATAGAGGCAGCAGGAGCCTTTCCTGGTTGCAGTGCAAAGTGGAAAAGGAGGGAGGGAATGGGGTCAACAGCTCCTGAATGCATCCTAGTGGTCTTGGGGTCCATGGCCTTCCCTGATTCCTTATGCTCAGTGGGCCTCCATGGCTGGCTCCCAACAAATAACAACCCAGAAAATTGACTTCACCGTAGGAAAACTGCCCCCCCTACAAAATCCCTGGACCAGAAGACTTTCCAGCAGAATTCTGCAAAATATACAGGGAAGAGCAGATACCAATCCTACTGAAAGTATTCCAGGCAATTGAGAAAGATGGAACTCTACCCAAATCATTTTATGAAACTAATATCACATTGATACCCAAACCAGGTAAAGATCCAACAAAGAAAGAAAACTACAGGTCAATATCCTTGATGAACATAGATGTAAAAATCCTCAACAAGATTCTCACAAAACTGGATCCAACAACACATCTCAAAAATCATCCACCATGTCCAAGTAGACTTCATCCTCAGGATGCAGGATTGGTTCAATGTCTGCAAGACCATAAATGTAATTAAATACATCAACAGATGTAAAAACAAGTATCATATGATTATATCACTAGATGCAATAATGACTTTCAATAAAAATCTAGCATCCCTTTTTGATAAAAACCCTTGAACACTTAGGCATAGATGGAACATACCTCAAAATAGTAAGAGTCATCTATGATAAACCCACAGCCAACGTATTGCTGAACAGACAGAAATTGGAAGCATTTCCCATGAAAACCAGAACAAGACAAGGCTGTCCACTCTCATCCCTCCTGTTCAACATTATGTTGGAAATCCTAGCTAGAGCAATTAGAGAAGAGAAGGAAATCAAGAGTATGCAAATAGGAAAAGAGGAATTTAAATTTTCTCTCTTTGCAGATGATATGGAGTTATACCTTGAAAATCCAAGAGAATCTGTCAGAAACCTCCTTGCACTGATAAAGGACTTTGACAGAGTCTCAGAGTATAAAATAAATGTGCAAAAGACAGTTGCATTCCTATACACCAACAATAAACAGACAGAAACCCAAATAAAAAACACAATTCCATTCACAACAGTCCCCCCAAAATGAAATATCTTGACATTTTCCTAACCAAAGAAATAAAAGACCTTTACAATGAAAACTACAAAACACTGCTCAAAGAAATCCAAGAGGACACAAACAAATGGAGAAATATCCCTTGCTCATGGACTGGAAGAATTAACATTGTTAAGATGTCCATCCTACCAAAGGCAATCTATAAATTTAACACAATACCCATTAAATTACCAACATCATTATTTTCAGACCTGGAAAAGACAATACAGAATTCATATGGAACCATAAATGACTGCGAATAACCAAAACAATCCTCAGCAAAAGAAACAAAGCAGGAAGTATCACACTTCCAGACTTCACACTCTACCATAAGGTTACAATAATCAAAACAGCCAAATATTGGTACAAGAACAGGCATATAGACCAATAAAACAGGATAGAGACTCTGGAAGCAAAGCCTCAATTTCTCAACCAACTTATCTTTGACAAAGTCTACACCAAAGTCCAATGGGGAGAGGAAAACCTATTCAGGAAATGGTGCTGGGAAAACTGGCTGACCACAGGCAGAGGACAAATTCCTACCTATCAGCATACATAAACATCAATTCTAAATGGAACAAAGACCTAAATGTAAAACTCAAACTGTAAGAGGCTTAGAAAACACAGGAGGCACCCTTATGGTAATTGGAATAGACAACAAATTCCTGATCAAAACCCCAGATGCCCATGCCATAAGAGACAAGATCGACCAGTGGGACCTCAACAAACTGCAAAACAAAAGAAACCATCAAGGGAGTGAGGAGGCAGTCCACAGAATGGAAGAAAATAAGGCCTAACATCCAGGATCTATAAGGAACTCAAGCATGCCAAAAGGAAAATGAAATAAAATAAAACAATAGCTCCATTAATAAATGGGCAAAAGATATGAATAGACATTTCTCAGAAGAAGACATAAGAGCAGCCAACAAATACATGAAAAAATGCTCAGTCTTACTAATCATGAAAGAAATGTATATCAAAGCCACATTGTGATACCACCTAACTCTATTCAGCATGGTCATTGTTGATAACTCAAAAAACAACAGATGTTGGAGAGGATGTGGGGAAAAGGGAATGCTTCTACACTGTTGATGGGAGTGTTAGTCAGTTCTTCCTCTGTGGAAAACAGTTTGGGGATTTCCAAAAGATCTAAAAATCGACCTTCCATTTGATCCAGCAATCAATATACCCAGAGGAACTCAATTCATTCTACAGAAAAGATACCTGCACCTGCTTGTCTACTGTTGCACTATTCACAATACCCAAAACCTGGAGCCAACTGTGCTATCCATCAAAAGTGGACTGGGTAAAAAAAAGTGGTGCATATACATGATGAAATACTATGTAGTCATAAAGAAGGACAAAATTATGGACTTCACAGCAACCTGGCTGTATTTAGAGCCTACCACACTCAGTGATCTATCACAAAAACCAAGATCTGAGAAAATATGTTCTCACTCATAAGTGGACTCTGAACATTTGTCATAATACTATAAGAAAGGGATTGTCAGTAGTAGGACACTGCCAGGGGGGGAGAGCGAAGGGGAGCACAAAACATCAATAAAGGTACCTGACCCAAAACTAGGCAAAGTGGGGACCAAAGGGAGACCCAAACTTCACCTACACAATGATCACTTATGTACCTAATCCTGACTTGTACCCCGTATCTCTAAAATAAAATTAAAAAAAATTATTAATGCTAATTTGATACCCCAAGCAAATACCCCAAACTGTTTTCCAGACATTTATTTTTCTGTAAGCTATAAATAGAATGTGTGTTTCTTTTATAACAATTCTGTTTCATGAAGATTGTGACATTTTAAAAATATGTAGTACATTATTGGGTTGAATCTGTAGCTCATATGACATATCACTGTGAAATTAGACATATAAAACATAGTTACATTATGTACTAAGTTCACAGTAGTTCAGGCAAAGAAAGTTGAAGCCATTTCAAGGTTCTTACTGCTATGCTATTTTATTAAACAGAAGCCTGTTAGAAAGCATTATTGTTCATTTTTTTTGTGATGCCAGTATAATGGATATTAGTTTTCTCCTGTTTAAAATTTATAATGCATAAAGTTAGTGGCCACAATTTTGTTACATGAATAGATTTCATAGCGGCGAAGTCATAGGAATAACATGCTTTACACCTATTAATTACTCATCATTCACCTCCCTCCCACTCCTCATCCGTCTGACTCTTCTTTGTCTATTGTTCCACTCTATATCTATGTGTACACATGATTTAGCTCCCATTTATAAATGAGAATATGGGTATTTTTTTTCTGTATATTAGTTTTTCACTTAAGATAGTGACCTCCATTTGCTATAAAAGACGTGATTTCATTCTTTTTGTGGCTGGATAATGTTTATTTTATATATATACGTATTCAATATTCACACACACACATATATATGCACACATATATAAGACATATACATTTTATATATCACATTTTCTTTGTCCAATCATCCTTAGATGGACACTTAGGTTATTCCATGTCTTTCACATAATGAATAAAGCAATAATTGACATGTGAGTGTAGAGATATTTTTGATATAATGATTTATTTTTCTTTGGGTAGATACCTAGTAGTGGTTCTTTTTTATGGTTTATTTGAATAATCTCAGTCTCTGGAGCAAAGAAAGAGTTTAGGAGAAGGTTCAGGTAGTAGTAATGTTATAGGTGATAGACCCAAAGGCTGGTCTTCAGTTATCTCTTCAACAGGTGTAAATAAAATAAAAAAAGAAGAAAAAAAGTGTTTTGCTTTTTTGACCTGTAATAATGAACAGCAGTGAAAATGAAGCACATTAGTTCTATGACCATAAACAACTATCTCTCTAAATATTAAAGTTCTACACTTGCATCAAGTAAAGTTTGTCAGAACATAGAAATCATAATGATTTCATCTCCTTTGAAAAAATCACTGAATTAAGTTTTAATATTAATAGTCTTAACATTTGTTGTACTTAGAATCAAATGATAAACATTATTGAATGTTTTGTTTACTCTGCAAAAGCAAGGTGCAATGTATTTTCCCTGAGAATTATACCAGCAGAGAAGGAAACAAAAGGGAATACATGGAGGTGAGACAGAGTGTAAGAAATTTAGGGGAAAATTAGGTGCCCAGTTTACTGAGAACTGAAGACAGAAATCGCCTCACAATTTTGATCTGAAAAGTCTATGAAAATTTAGAAATAAGAGAACTTCGTGACAAATTCATGATAAGACAACAATATAAGTACAGGTTTAAGGGCAACCAAATACATACAGTAGCCCCCCTGTTCCTCCCCCTTGTCTTATCCATAGTTTCACTTTCCCTGGTTTCAGTTACCTGCAGTCAACCAAGGTCCAAAAATATTAAGTGGGAAATTTTGAAAATAAAAAATCCATAAGTTTTAAATTGTGCATCACTCATCACAATGTGGTGAAATATCAGTCTGTTTCACCTTGTCTTGCCAAGACATTAGTCATTCCTTTGTCTATGAATCCACACTGTCTATGCCACTTGTCTGTATGCTACTTAGCAGCAATCTCCATTTAAAAATCCAATAAATATAGTGTTTGATACTATTGTGGATTCAGGCATCTACTGGTGTGGGGGAAGTCTATGGACAGGTCCTCTGTGGATGAGGAGGGACAATTGTATATACATTTATAAACATCTAGACTAAGTTGCAAGTAGTTGATTTAAGGGGCCTCCTGATGAAGGAAGTGACAGAAGAATGTCCTTAGACTAACTTACACTGAAATCATATTGGCAAGCCAATTTGATTTCAATTTTGACATTTTTCTGGCTTTGAATCTGCCTGTGGGATATAAATTATTATTTCCAAGATATATGAACATAAAGCACAACTTGTTTTATATATGTGATGTGACTGGATTTGGAGACAAGATTTTCAGAAACTATCTTGTATCTCTCTTGTCCTAATCCTTAGCACAGTGTCTGGCACATGGAATAGGTTTAAATGTTTGGGACAAAGGAATGAGAGATACAACAAAGGAATGAGAGATAAGAACTGGATTAGGAAGGAAGCAAAAACTTTAAAACCAGCGCAATCATTTTTCAGTAAGGATACATTGTGTGAAAGCAAATGAAACTTGATTTTAGTGAGCATGTAGATTTTATCCTTTCTGAACAAGTATTAGAGAGATGACTTTTTTATCCACACAATTAGCCTATACAATGTGAAGGATTGCTTGCTTTAGACTACATCCATTGAGAGGGCACAGAGGCCTTATGTACGTGGTTTTTATGGGACCTTCCATAATGACACCATGTGCTTTGACCACTGTATCATGGCCTGGTTATGGATACGGTGGTCTGGTCTGTAGCTGTGGCTGTGGATGTGACTATGGCTGTATGGATGCAGATGTTGCCACACTACTTCAGAACATAATAGAATAGTAGTTGTGTGGATACAATTGCTGCGAGTCATGCTACTTCAGAACATATTAGTGTTATGGATTCTTTTATTTTTTAAATTTAATCACTGTGCTTATTTTAAAGATGTGGGGTACAATTCAGGATTAGGTACATAAGTGGTCATCGTGCAGATAAAGTTTGGGAAACTACACTGATATTATGTGCCCCCCTCCTCTGGCAGTGTCCCACTATCTACTGCCAATCCCTTTCTTTTAGTAGTATGATAAATGTTCAGGGTCTACTTATGAGTGAGTGTGTGTAGTACTCAGATCTTTGTTTCTGTGATAAATCACTGAGTATTATAGACTCTCAATCTATTCAAGTTGCTGAGAAGTCCATAATTTTGTTTTTCTTTATGGTTGCATAATATTCCATTGTGTATATGTACCACATTTTAAAAATTCAGTCCACTTTTGATGGGCAACATGGTTGGTTTCATGTTTTTGCTATTGTGAATAATGCTGCAATAAACATGTGTATGCAAGTATCTTTTTCATAGAGTTATTTGAGTTCCTCCGGATATATTCCCAGAAGGGATATTGCTGGGTCATATGGGAGGCAATGATCTTTTAGAAGCTTCCACACTGTTTTCCACAGAGGTTATGCTAGCTTACACTCCCACCAACAGTGTAAAAGTGTTCTCTTTAATCTGTATCCTCTCCAGCATCTGTTGTTTTCAGTTATTGATGGCCATCCTGACTAGAGATAGGTGGTATCTCAGTGTGGTTTTAATTTGTATTTCTTTAATGAGACTGAACATTTTTTCATGTATCTGTTGGCTGCTCATATACCTTCCTCTCAAAAGTGTCTATTCATATATTTTGCCCATTTTTTAATCGTTTTTTTTTTTCTCCTTTCAGCATGTTTGAGTTCCTTGTAGATCCTGGAAGTTAGGTCTTTGTCAGATTTACAACTGGCAGATATTCTTTCCCATTCTGTGGACTGTCTCCTCACTCTCTTGGTTTCTTTTGCTTTGCAAGAAGATTTTCAGTGTGGTGAGGTGCCACTTGTCTATCTTATATTTTATGGCATTCACTTTTGGGGATTTATCAGGAATTGGTTGCCTATTCCAATTTCCATAAGGTATTTCCTATGTTTTCTTCTAGGATTCTTATAGTTTGAGGTTGTATGTTTAGGTGTTTGATCCATTTAGAGTTGATTTTTAGGTATATGGATTTTTAAAAAAATCTTGAAGTATACCTTACCTTTGGACTCATCTATCTCTGAATCTGCTATCTTACTTTTAAGTTGTTTTATACCTTCTAATTTATTTTCAGTTTAAACAACAAATTGTTCACAAGATGCCAAGCTTTACAATTTCAGCCTTATTAACTAAATTGAACAAACTCAACGGATATCTTGAATTTTGCTTAGAATTTAGCTTTTCACTCTCATACAAACTTTGCACATGAATTATTTTTGTTTTAATAGCTAATGTAGAAATTTTCTTTTTTTAGTTTTAGCATTAGGGAACACAGGTACATATTTGTTACATGGACATATTGTGTGGTGATGGGGATTGAGTCTCAGATGGCCCATTCTCCAGATAGTGAACATTTAACCCCCTCCTTGCCTACTCCCTTATGGGTGTTCCAAGTATCTATTATTTTCATCTTTGTGGTTATTTAGCTCCTGCATATAAGTTAGAAAAATGCAGTGTTTGGTTTTCTATTTCTGAATTAATTCACTTAGGATGAGGTACTCCAGTTCCATCCATGTTGCAGCAAAATACATGATTTCATTCTTTTAATGGCTACATAGTATTCCATGGTGTGTGTGTGTGTGTGTGTGTGTGTGTGTGTGTGTGTGTTTGTGTGTATAACATTTTGTTTTGTTATGTAATATATATAGTACAAATATATTACATTTTTTTTTGTTTTGTTTAGAGTCAGGGTCTCACTCTTACCCAGGCTGGAGTGCAGTGGCATGATCACAGCTTACAGCAGCCTCAACCTCCTGGACTCAGGCAATCCTTTTACCTCAGCCTCTCGAGTAGCTGGGACTACAGGTGTGCACTATCACGCCTGGTTTATTTTTTTCTTTTTTTCATAAAGATGAGGTCTCACTATGTTGCCTAGGGCTTGAACTCCTGGGCTCAAGCAATCCTCCAGCCTCAGTCTCCCAAAGTGTAGGGATTACAGGAATAATCCACCATTTCTGGTACATTTTCTTTATTCAGTCAAAATTATTGGTGGGTACTTAGGTTGGTTCCATGATTTTGCTATTGTGAATAGTGCTGCAATGAACACATGAGTGCAGGTATCTTTCTTATACAATGATTTATGCTCCTTTGGGTAGATACCTAGTAGTGAGACTGCTGAGTCAAATGATTTTTGATGTCTAGTCTTTGAGAAATATCCATGTTGTTTTCAATGGAGTTTACAACTAGTTTACAATCCTACCAATGGTGGATGAGTGCTCCCTTTTCTCTGCAAACACACCAACATCTGTTGTTTTTTGACTTTTTAATAACAGTGATTCTGACTGGTGTGAGGTGATATCTCATTGTGGTTTTAATTTGCATTTCTCATAATTAGTGATGTTGACTTTTTCATTTTTACATGCTGAGAAATCTTTACTTTTATTTATTTCATTAATATTACATGTATAGCTTTCTGATGTACATATGAGACTTTTCTTAGTGGTAGAATTTATAGATGATGAAGATAACTTAAAGAAACAATCTTATAGCCAATGGTTTTTTCCTGGCCTGATGCTTTGGTATTGGGTATTTATTTTAAATAGTTTAATTGCTATTTATTAGAGATCTTGGAGGCATATAGTCACTTACCTGAGAATGTCAAATATAATAATGCTTATTCATTGACACATAGATCCAAAGAGTCTCATGTATTATAAGTATTTAGTGAGAAAGATTGTTTAGAGAAAAGGTAGAGTTTCCTCCTTCCCTTGCTTTCTTCACCAAATTCTGGGGACCTACAATGTTATAAACTATCAAGTTGAGGAGATAGAATAGAAATAAAAGGCCATGACCTGACAGGCCAGAAACAGATATTAGATAAGTGCCCAAGTATCTGAGCAAAAGCAAATCCATGAGGGAAACCAAAAGCCAAGTCTTTGCTTTTGTTGCCATGAATCAATCAGGAACAACTGTCCTATCCCTTAATCTCATCAAAGAGATATCTGTTTTCCTTTCCTTGGGGGAAATTATCAGTGTGAGTAATCTAACTGTTATAACAAAGTACCCAAATCTCAATGATATTATTCATCTGAGTGAAGCTAAACTCTATCTACATACCTATGAATTTTGTTTTTTTCTTTCAGTCCAGCAACTTCTCACCTGAAAATGAGACTCTACCTACAACTATCTATACAAATCTTACATAGTTCATAGTCATCTTATATAAAATCTCATAGATAAAAGATGAAAACAGAGGTTAATGATAGAGTATACCCATTTTGCAGAAATTTTGTGAGAACAACAACAAAATGAAAGTAAAGAAGTTGGTATGGTACCTCTTACATTACAATCACACCATAAATGTTGGTTTTGATGTTTGACAAAAATAAATTTCAGAAAACTAATTCTTAACAGAGTCTTTACACAATGACAAATTGTGTAAGTCAGTAAATAAAATCCTATTGTGGTTGGATAAATATGTGATAATACAGATATTTAAGTCTAGTACTTTGGATTTATCTTAGGATATATTTTCAAGAACTCTACATGAAAAAGTTAGCACATCACATCCAATAATCCTATAAAAATTTTGTTTCCCTTGCTAATTTTAGACAATTATTTTATTCCATTGAATGCAAAGTTCTGTTTCTAGAGAAGTATCCAAAATTTAGGAATCTAATGTTAAGTAGATTCAACAATTAGTTAAATTAATCATAAAATTTTATAAATTGCTATGTCTAGCTTGTTTTTAAGAATATGAGAATTAAATTTGTAATACTGCAATATTGTGGACTTTGAATCAGTCTTTTTTTGGAAAGAGAAGAAAAGTCTAAAGAAAGCAAAATTGACAGTTTCTCTCATTATTTTGATGCAATGTATATTTTGTTTTTACATTACCACTTAAATGTGAACCATCTCAGTGTTTGCTGAAACATAGTTAGGCTGCTAGGATATCAACATTGAGGTAATTGTCTTGGTTACCATATAAAAAGCATCTAAGTAATTAATGCAGAACATGTGAAAATTTCCAAATACTTAAACAAAAACTGAGGTAGTCTTGAAAGTTCATTTTCTGAGATCAAAAATGGCAGAGAGATGTAAATAAACTTCATGAAGTAAGCAAAGATACCTAGTTGCAGAGAAAAATATGATATTTAGCCTGCTACTCTGTCAAATGAGAGACTAATAATAACAAGAGCAGAAGCAGTCTATGATTGACATAAAAGATCAGGTGCGGAGCACATCACTGAAGCATGTGGAAGGACATTACAGTAGCAGATCATCTATGTCTTCATACTTATCCTTCTTGGGTAGCCCAGGATACAGCTCAATAAATGCTTTAAAGAAATGAGCTGAGTAAGCATAGTTTCTGAAATACAATGGATACAGGATTTAGCCCCAGCTATATGTTGATACAAACAATTTTATTGAATAATTCTTCTTAGCTCACAGAGTACAGAGAGAAGTTTCCAGAATCTCCTGAGGGAAAAAAGTCAAATCTCTAGGAGGAGCATCCTAGGAAAACATTAATTACCCTGAAAAACTAACCTCTATCCAAAATCTTAGCTCTTTAGCTTGCAAGTTCAGTTAGATGGCTCAGTCAGTACATTGATAACAAATCCAACTGTCAGGGACTGGCTGCCATTAACAAGTTAAAGTGGATCATCCATAAAACATAATGCCAATTCATTAATATACAATAAAAAAAACCATTGTTGCAAGAACTATAACATTTGTATTTGCTTGATTTTTGAATTATCCCAATAGTCAACCTACATGGAAATCCAAATTATAATCAGATCATTTTATTAATTTAGAGAGACAAATTACTATCACAGGGAAATGGAAATACTCAAAGTCTATTTTATCAGCATGTCATCTCTATTTTATATGGGGAATGAATCATAATCAGAGGCCAATTTATTAATTTACCCTGAGAAATCACTGTCAGAGTGGCCAAAGGGCTTAAACTCAATCTAATTAGCTTACTCTTTTTCCCGTAAGGAATAGCGATCAGAAAGTTGTGTGCTAGGCAAAGAAGCCAAACATAGGAAGTTACATAAACTGAATGTTTAATGACAGAAGAAGACAACTTAATACAACCATTACATAATGCATTTAATCATTCTAACGTGCTCAGCAGTACCTGAATCTTGTATTATGATTACCATTGCCCTGAAAATCACTAATCTCTCATTATAACTCGAATGTACCAGAAATTTCAGTAAAGCCTTGATAAAACCTTGTCTGAATATTTTGACTCATTAGATAAACTGTTTGTGCTGTATGCTTAAGAAACTAGTCAAGACATTTTGTACTAACTAGGGCTGTTACTAGAGTAAGTCATCAGTCCTAAGCTAATCAAACAATAAGAAAAAAATTATTTCTAGTAACAACTTAGGTTTTTAAGTGACTAATCTACATAGTCCTTTCTGGAAGTAATTACATAGCTCAGAAAGTTGACTGTTAAAATATGTATGAGAATGACCATCATGCTTTTATATATGGGTAAAGTAAAATTGGAAATAGTAAAATTAATGCTTTTAGCTATTTAAAAAAAATTCTTCAGTTTCAATATTCTAGTAATTTCAGTGTCCCTCACTAGAAAGTGAGATGCCTGGCCTATGAAATCATCTTAATTAGCTTTTGTTAACTTCATGTGCCTTGAACTGTTGGTGTTCATACGTCTCTTGAGATTATATTTAAAATGCTATGTGCATATATTTTTTTCTGACAATTTTCAGTGATTTGGCTCACTGAATAACATACAACCTCCAGAACTTTGTGACACTGCTTAAGGCATCATTACTTTATTGTTCTGATTAGTTATCTAATTAGTAATAATTCTATATAACTATAGAATTATAATAATTATTACCAATAATAATTAGTAATAATTCTAGAATTTGGACTAATTCATGCATTTGTACTATGTTGTCACTATGTTTCAGTAGAAGTCACTTGCTTTAAACAGAAAAGAAAATTTAAAAAAAGAATGGCCAAAGATATAAAGGCAACACAGACGGAAACAAACACAACAAAAGTCTTATGAAATAATATATATATATATAAATTATTACATAGTTCAAATTATAATTATACTTTTATAACAGTGCAATTGGTAATCAAGTTACAACAGATATTGCCAATTGTGTGCCTAAAATAGACTTAAAATAATTAGAAGGCAAATATTAGAAACAAACACATTGAAGATAAACACAACTGGTGTTAGATAATTTATCATACAACTATTCATTTAGAAGAGATTATGTATAAAAAATAGACATAAGTGAAATAAAACATACAATGATGCTATAGGAAAACAGAAATCTTTAATCATAGATACTTTCATAATTTGTACAATATTTAGAAAAATAGCAAAAATATTCAAAGTTCCAGAAACAGCTCAATAATTTACAAAAATTGTATTATCAACCCATGATGCAATTACAGTAGAGATTAATATTACTATATTAAAATATGTATTTTAATTAACGGGTGGAAAAAATACTTAAGAATAAGCCAGTAGAATAATTATAAAATAAAAAGATAAAAACATTGCATATAAAAATCTAGGTTTGTATATCAACATATAAAGTAAAATATATTCAGAGCTTTAAATATGTTAAACATTTAACAGAAATAATTAAAATAATGAAACTGAAGACATGTACTTATGTAGCTCAAAAGCTAAGAAAAGGACAAAAAGGCAATTACAAAATACATAGGAAGAGGAAATATTAAAAAATTAAAGCAAAGGCCGAACACAGTGTGGTTGACACCTACTATCTCAGTAACACTTTGGGAAGCCGAAGTGAGAAGATGGCTGGAGGCCAGGAGTATGAGACTAATCTGAACAATATAGTGAGACCCTGTACCCAAAAGTACAAAGAAAGTTAGCCAGGCATGGTGGTGTGCACCTGTAGTCCTGCTACTCAAAATGCTGAGGCAAAAGGTTCTCCTGAGTCCAGGAGTTCAAGGCTGCTGTGAGCCGTGATGGTGCTGCTGAACTTCTGCTTGAATGACAGAGTGAAACCCTGTCTCAAACAAACAAACACATTAAAACAAACACTAAAAAGTAAGAATATAGAAAAAAAATAGAATTGATAAACTGATCAGTTGATTGGAGGAATCACAAAAACAAAAAGAAAAATTGTCATGTAATTTGTATGTGTATGTGATGAGATTAAATATGAGCAAGAAGATATAAATGGCTGCAGAGTTTTCCTCAAATTGTCAGGCAGCATTCTAGTGGCATGCTAAAAACTGAAAATATCTGAATACAAGTCATACTTTACTCCAATATTTTAGGTTGTCTTAAAAATGTATTTTAAGATGGATTGAATAAATTTAATTAGGCCAGTAGTTATGATAGCAAACAAAAATATTTTCAATAAATCTCACCAGGGTAATATTGTCTAGACTTTCAAAGAACATATAGAGCAAAGTATAGAAATAATTTTACAAACATTAGCATTATTCTTGTTCTTAAACTGAAAAAGATATGACAAAACAATAACTAAAATTTCAATCTCCTTCTGTGTATTTGTAAGTTCTTTTTTTTTTTTTGAGTTGGAGTCTCACTCTGTCACCCAGACTGGAGTGCAGTGGCCGCTCCCGGCCACTGCAGCCTCGCCTGCTGGGCTCCGGCAATCCTTCCACCTCAGCCTTCCGAGTAGCTGGAACTACAGGTGCGGGCAACCATGCCCGGCTAATTTATTTATTTTTTTAATTTATTGTAGAGGTGAGGTCTCGCCAAGTTGCCCAGGAGGGTCTCGAACCCATAGGCTCAGGCAATCCACTCACCTCAGCCTCCCAAGGCGCGGGATTACAGGCTGAGCCACCGAGCCTGGCTTGTAAGTTCTTAAATAAAATGCTAGGAAAGAAACAAACATGATAAATTGGACTTTTTACTGTATTCCAATAAACTGTTAATTTTAACAAGGCACCATGTTGGTTTTTTATATTTTAATATCTCATATGGAAAATTATCTTCTTTTATTAGATAAATATTAAGATAATTTTGTAAATTTTCAAAACTATTACACCGTGCTATTGATTGGGATCCTATTACATTTATCAATTAAAACGGGAAATATTATAATTATTTATGTAACTTATCTTTTCATACAATAAAATGAATGCCTAACCATTCATTCATTCTTCTATATCCTTCAATAACATTTCTTCACATTTCACATGCATGTCATGCATGTTTTTTATTAAATCCATTGTTCTATTTAACATTATCACTGAAATTAGAATAAGTTATTTTTCAATTATATTTTCTAAAGGAACTTTGTTAGTATTGCATGGAAACCTTTCACCTTGTAATGTTTACCTTATAACTATTCATCTAATTGTACTCTTTTGTTATCCTCACTCATATTTGATTTGATTTTTTGTGTGTTTTGTCAGTATGTGACAATATTGTATAATTTTAGAATGATATTTACAATCTACTGTTTTATCTCTAAATCTATTTTCTCTTATAGGTATATTGACATCCTCCACAGACAGATGATCAATAACAATGGTAGTATGGAGAATCCTGACCCTGATTTCAGTGTTCATTAGCAAAGAATATACATGGGCTCCCACTGATGATAAGACCTGTGAGTGAAAGAAAATAAACATTTGACAGGACTCTTAAACTGAAGCAATCCTTTTAAACAACATAGAAAAAAGAGTGGTTTAATTTTCCTATAGCAAAATATTCAGAGCTATTTAACAATAAAAAGTTATCTTTATCTTTTTCGATTATTATTACCATTGGAATTACATCAATAAAATAATCTAGAGATTTAATATAATGTGTTTAAAAAATCTCCATGTATAGAAAATTAATGTGTTTTGCCTTTAATAATTTTGTTTCATAAAGATTCAGATCCTTTCTTGGGTAAACAGCGCTTTCTTATCGTTTCTACCATCAGCAATGACTAGATAAGAATGGAAACATTTTATTAATAAAAAACACTGTAACTAGATGTTGTATACAACAATGAAGAAAAAATGTAAAACTATATAAAGAACTCTTGGACTATTTTGTCAAATATTTTCATATAGAAATGTAGTAATATTTATTACTTTCACATATTCTATAATCTCTAGTCTAAAACTTAAAATATTCTTCATGTTGCATTATTGATATTTCACACGATCTTTGCAGTATTGGATAAATACTTTTTAATGTATCTTTTCTTGAACCTAGAATATTGCCAGCAACTATTTAGGAAATCAGTAAACAGCATATGAGAAGTGATTAATTAACACAAGGATAAGTGTGCTTTAAATATAAGTATACTGAACATACATCTCAATTTATGCATTTTGCTATATATAGTTCTGATATACACCTGTTGTGCTAAATATAATACATAGAAAGTATCATGCACACAAAATTATATACATACTTAGTTTTTACTGGTAAACATATTTGAGATAACTCATGTTTAAGAAATGCTAATGCATCTAAAGCTGACCACCATGTAACCATACAAACATATATTAAACAATGAGCATAATGATGCTATGAATTAACCTAAACACATGGTTGTTGGGAGCCAGCCTTGGAGGCCCGCCTGATGACAAAGTCCAGGTGCGCTGAGGAGCCCCGGCCGCAAAGCGAGTCTGGGCAGCTGAGGCCCTTCTGTCTTCTGTCTTTGCTGTTGATACAGCTGAAGAAATTCTGTGCAGTCGTGGAAGAAGAAGATGGCATGTTTATGCGAAGAATCACAGCTAACCTGGAAATATCATGGTTTATTTTTCCATTTTTCCCACTATGCCACTTGGCCTTTTCTAACATATGTAAGGGTTAAACTCTGAAGCACATCAAGAATGCTTTCTTTCACTTGGTTATAAGTTACTAGATATTGCTTAAGTAATAAATGATATAAGTGTATCCACTCATTTGATTTAGGATTATGCAGTTTAGTATTTAGACATAAGGATTTTTACAAGCACAAGTTTATAGTAGTTTATTATGAATTCATTATAAGTTCTAACACTTATCTAGGAGTTATGTAGGTGATTTATAACACTGCTTTCACTAACTTAGGATAAGGATTAATATTAAGGTTTCTACTTAATACTGTAGTTAAAACTCTAAGTTAACATTTATAGAGTAGGTTTTCACTGAACTCATAATATAATAATCAGACACTTTTATGACACATCAGCTAAAACAGAAAGTAACCTTGAGGGGCCTGGGAAGCATTACTAAAAGCTTCTTTTGAGTTCTCTTTAGAAACAAGCACTGCAAGATAAGAGAAAAGTAACGAGGACATCTGGACAAGGGAGGCGATCACAGGACTCTGAAGAACATAAGAGCCTAAGATGAGAATATTCCTGACACATAAATATACACTTAAAGAAACTTTCTTGAAACATTTGTAATTTGGGACATTGGATTGAGAGTGTCAATGTTGGCTTTATGAATAAGACATTGTCTAAATGCCTATGAGAATCTTGGTTTGTTTGCTACTAAAGCCTATAGGAATCTTGGTTTGTTCGTTAAAAGATATGTATGTGAAAGAATTTTCTTTGTCTTGCCCTTCAAAAATGGTATAAAAGCTCTGTATTAACTAGCATTAAATTGTCATCTGTTCAAGAAGCAGTTGTCCATGTATATGATCGTCATTTGTTGCCTATCCGTCTCTCCTTCAACACTTCCCACGACCCTTGCAGGGAGGGCCCCTGCACATGGTCATAAAATAACAAAATCAAGCTTTTCAAATAAGTAAGGCAAAACAAAAAACCAATGTTCATCTGAACATTGGTGAGAGAAGCAAAAAACTGAGATAATGATGATGATAGCACAATAATACTTCTAAATCCTGCTCATTGCAACTGAAATTTGCTTTCAACTTTTGAAAGAATAATACTATTCTTTTAAGGCACACTTAAATAGTATATGTGGCTTCTATGCTATGCAAACTCATGAGGCTTGGTTATAAAGGTTAAGTATGGCAGTAAATTAAAAAAAATTATTAAAGGCACATGAAATAGCTTAAAATATGAGAGGAAGCTATAAAAGAATTTCAAAAGTATTGGGGTGATGGCTACTCCTCCAAATTAAGATGTTAATGAAATGGTTTTCATTGATATTAGTTGATAAAACCCAAGGTCAGGATTATTTGTGGTTTACCCCCCACACACTAAGAAGGGTGTATAAAAGCCCCTGTTTAAGCAGAGAAGTTCATATTCTGCAAGTGAACACTTTGTTCTCAACGGAGTCCTCAACTATTGGCACCATGAGCTATTACCACGGCAACTACTATGGTGGTCTGGGCTATGGCCTTAGAGGTCTGGGCTGTGCTTTGGCTGCATCCAAGGTCAGGGTTGTGGCTATGGCTCTGGCTATGGAGGCTACAGATGTGGCTGCTACCGCCCGTGCTACTATGGAAGATATTGGTTGCCTGGCTTCTACTGAGAAATCTTGCATGAGATGCTTGACTTTCAGCTAATTTTACTCTTGCTGCTTTTACCTACTGAACACTTCATTCCTTCAACTCCTGTATCAATTCAATAATAATTAGCCAATCATGGGTTACTGTGATAGATATTCAGATCTCAGCACATCAGGAATGATTTGATACAAATCCAGCTTTGCAATTTTAATTTGGAGGGGAGGATTTATAGTTTGGATAATGACTCTTTTTTTTGTATACATATTTTGGTATAACTCTAACTAAAATTGTTCATGTGGGAAATGTGAAAATTCACTTTATATTAAACTTACTTTGGCATTTAAAATGTGTCATAGTTGTCTTTTCTACTCCTCATAAATAAGCCTCCCATATGTACAAGCAGTGCATGTGAGTTTATGCATGTCTCTGTGCAGTCTAAGTCTGGGCTTTGTGAAAATTTCTCAATGACGTTGTACCTATAACTCTATGCACCTATAAACAAAGAGAGAATGTCCAGTAGCTCTTTTTATGCTATATGAAAAGTATATTGATGCAACTGCAGCTACTCTTTACCAGGTTCATATCTTCACAGTAAGACCAAATTTCGTATTATTGCACCATTTACCATTGTTGTACTTTATGTCATGATAGCTTTTGCTGTTTCCAAGCAGGACACAACTGTGTTGTGTTATTGGAAGCTGTGTTCTTAATAGACTTCTTCTACTGTGGTTACCTTTTTCAGGCCTCACTGAAATGATAATTGGAGAAGTCCAAACAGCCAACAGAAACATATAGCAATTAGATAGCTAACTTGTCATTTTTGTTTCCAGAGTTCCACCTCAGCATTTAGGTACAGCGTCTAGTATGTCCTTACAACATATGCTCAAATAGACAGTTCTCATACTGTAGATAGTTGTTCTTCAAGATGTGCTAAAAAGCTAAAAATACTTCTTAAAATTAGTTTTGCTCTTTTAATAATCAGATGAATCATATTTACTTAACTCAGTTTATGATTCTTTTTAAAGGGCCAAAAGTCTCAGGCTAATATGTGTGTTAGAAGATTATTTCTATTTCTAAGCTTCCAGAAATGACTGCATTGTTCTTGGTTGCTCTGTTTACTCTGTTTACTTATTGTTTGCATTTACAATTGGTGTCTTTATTCAATTTTTTGGTTTTTAAACAAGACTTGCTCCACTGATGATAAAAATCCTTCACAAATAAAGATCATATGGAACTCTAGTGTCTTCTCTGAGGAACTTTTTTTTAAGTTGTCTGGAAGAAAGTACACTTAGAATACTCTTAAAATGAATGACAGGTTTTAAAAGACAACTGCATTCAAGCTATAACTACACAATAGGTTAACATTTGATCCACTTATATATAAATATATGACAGTAGTATCCTCAGCATTGGACTCCATAAACAAAACTGATCAAAGATGAAAGTGCTTAGATTCAATAAAATAGGGAAAAAATTCCTTAAGGATGCTATATTTAATCTCCTTCAAGAACATAAGATGACCATGACAAATAATGTAATATCTTCGCTTGTGTTACTGAAAGTATTGGCAATGAGTGCTTTTTTTTTTTTTTTTCCTTCCAAGTAGCTGGAACTATAGGCGCGTGCTACATGCCCGCAATCAGTGCTTTCAACTGTTGACTAATATAATAGTCAAAGAAACAGGCATCAATAACATAGTAGTACAGTTAAAGAGACATGAAGTGCAAGTTTAAGGGACCAATACATAAGTTTCTATGAACTTTACAAAGTAAGTATATAGCAGTCAAAGGTTTTGATTTGTTTTGTTTTTCTGTTTTTGTGTCAGGATCTCACTCTGTCCCCCAGGCTGGAGTGCAATAGTGTGATCATGGTTCACAGCAGCCTCAAACTACTGGACTCAAGTTATACTCCGGTTTCAGCCTCCAGAATAGCTAGGACTCAAAGTGTGTGCCACCATGCGTGGCTAATTTTTTTATAATTTTATTTTTTGTAGAGATGAGATCTCGCTCTGTTGCTCAGGCTGGTATTGAACTCTTGGCCTCCTTCTGCCTTGGCCTCCAAAATTTTGATGTTACAAGTATATGAGTCATGGAGCCCAACCTTGAGCCCAAGTTTTTATTTGTTTTTAATATTCATATTATTTTACAAACTGGAGTTGGGCAACATCTAAGAAAAATAGTTATGCTATTTGTGTTTACAAGAACGTTGGCTTATTCAGTTTTGCTATGCTTGATAATGCCATGGTGGTTTATGCTTCCCTTGATGGATTTAGTCATGTGTTTGTTCCACCATCCACCCAAGAGTAATCTATCATCTCATAATATTCTATCTGTAGTAAGTACCAGAGATAAAAGACTCATAATTTAATGAAATATTGATGAGCTAACAGGACAAATTGGAACTCAGATAAAATATATAATTACAATTCTCTGTGGTTAACTTTTAAGAAACATTTGCACTGGGTACAATGGGACTTTAAATGAGGGACATCTAATCAGACCTTATATGATCAGTGAAAGCTCTCCCAAAGGATGCTGTCTGAACTTAGTATTAAAGAAAAGTATAGAAAAGAAGGTGTGTGTTGGGGTGTAGCATTTGGTTAGTCTGAGTGCTCTTGGTAGTCTACTTCCCCATAAACAACAACCAGATGCAAGTTTCTTTAATAAACATACACTAATTCAATATTTTCAGTAGAGATAGTTTAAAAACAAGAACTTTGAAGGTGGAGTTAGACTTCCTGGGGAGCTCTTCCAATCTTCATAGGTGAAAACTATCATAAAAAATAATAGTGACCATTATCTAGGAATTACTAAATGTGAGGATATTAAGTTAAAGAGATATTCCAAAGAACCAGTGCCCTGTTTGGAAACATTAAATGCCTAAAGAAGAGTAAAGTTATATTACCAATTGAATTTGAAAGACATTATTTTGGTTGTCATAAGTTTAAATAAGACATACTGTTCAAGTCTTCTATTAAATTTTTTAAGTAAAACATTATCTAAGAATATTTGTATTTAGGGCGACCTCCTCAGGTCCCCTCCCACTGTAGGAACTTTTCTGTCCTCTCAATAAATACTACTTTCAAAAAAAAAAAAAGAATATTTGTATTTAGTGAAGAAAACTATGGGTTTTTTTTCCTCCATTTTCAAAACACTTATCTACATTACTTTTCAGTAGGTTTTAGAATTATACAAATTCACTTTTATTCTAGTTTTCAAAATGAGTTTCAACTTAAGAAAATTAGATAAACCATTCAGAACTAGAAGCTAATTTGCTTAACCTTTATCTTATGATAGGGATACAAAAGAAAACTTTCTTTAGAAAAAGAAAAACATGCTCTTTTAAAGAATGGCTGATAGGGTACGGCTTTAAAATAGCATCAATCTTCTATCCATGTAAAAGAGTCATAAATTAACTCCAAGCTTGTTTACTTTTGAAATATATACCAGTCCCACATTCCACCTTTAACATTGAGATCGTTTTCTTAATTCTCCTTGAACTTCTAAATTGTGAACACGTGGCAACATTTATACAATGTTTAGAAATATTACCAGTGATTAAATTTCAGGAATTTGAAGGTTAAGGGCATTCAAGATTGAAAAGTTCAGAGGCTGTATTAGTTTCCTATTGTTATGTAATACATTGTCACAAATTTATCACCTTAAAACAATACCCATTTATCAACTCAGGCTTGTACGCTAAAAGTTTGGCAAGACGTAACCAGGCTCTTTGCTCCGGCTACCCAAAGGCTGGATCAAGTTGTCAGCTGAGTTGGGTTCTTGTCTGGAGACTCTGGGGAAGAATCTTCTTTCAAACATATTCTGGTTGTTGACAATCCAGTTCTTTTCAGTTGTGGGACTGAGTTCTCTCCATATTTATGCTGGCTGTCAGCTGGGACTACTTGAAGCAACTAGAGGTCACCCTTGCCACATTGTCCTTCCATCTTTTTTTTTTTTTTTTTTTTTTTTTTGAGTTGGGAGTCTCACTGTCGCCCAGGCTGGAGTGCAGTGGCCGCTCCTGGCCACCGCAGCCTCGACCTGCTGGGCTGTGGCGATCCTTCCGCCTCAGCCCTCCAAGTAGCTGGAACTACAGGCGCGCGCTACCACGCCCGCTAATTTTTTTGATTTATTGTAGAGATGAAGACTTGCCTGCCCAAGTGGGTCTAGAACCCGCGGGCTCAGGCAATCCACTCACCTCAGCCTCCTAAAGGCACGGGATTACAGGCTGAGCCACCGAGCCCGGCTCCCTCCATCTTCAAGCCAGCAGAAGCATGTCAAATATTCTTTATGCTCAAAGTCTATCACTTCAGCTATCAGCTACAGGTAACTCTACTTATAAAGGACATATATGGTTAAGTCAGACCCATCCAGATAATCTCCATTCCTTCAAGTCAACTGTGTCATATGACATAGCTTCATCTCAGTAGCATAACCCATCATAGTCATAGTGACAAGGTCACGCAAGGTACGGACACTTTTCTTGGGTAGAGTGCTGGTGCACAGCCTAACACAGAGACATGTTATCATATTTTTCTGAAAGATCACTTCCCTCTTGATTCAGAGTAAACTCAAACAGCCCCTGCTTTCTGCTTTTATTTCACTGCGTATGTGCAAAAATATTTCTGTAAGCAGCACTGCTAAAAGTATAAATTTCATGATCTTCCCTCTCTGCTACCATCTCCTTCCCATTCAGGTCATTTCAGTTTAGGCAAATTGCCTTTCAATGGAGTCTAGTATGCTCGACTTCAGAGCATTTGTGCTTTTTGTTCCCTCTGCCATTTTTTTCTTTCAGACAGTTATATGACTCATGCCCTCATCTGTCATGTCTTTACACACAAGTTTTCATAAAACCTTCCTACTAAATTTCAGTATCTCCTACTGGTCATTGCATACCTCCTATCTGTGCTTTATATTTTCTCTTTAGCAGTTATTGGCATATAACTTACTTTTTTGGTAAATTGATTATCTGCCTCTCTATCCCATTAGAAAACAAACTTCGTACAAGAAGGATTTTGTCGGTTTTTTTCACTACCTTGAAATATGCTTCTCTGTGCCCAGAAAAATGTTAAGCACATTATCCACTCAGTAAATATTTGATTTGTTGAGTGTATAAACTAGGTCTGTATTTGTTTATGGTATGTTTCTTCTACTAAACTATTAGCCTTGTAGGAATAGGGGATTTTTACAAAAACTATTTTATTTCCAAGACAGGTAGGTAAATGTTCTCTATTATTTGCTGAATGAATTCATTATAATTATCTTGAATTCGGGCTTAGCAGGAAAAAAAAAGTTTAACTCAGCTGTGAATCCTGGTTCCTGGGTTGGATAACTAGGAAGCTCTTTGCCAAGATAAGAATTTTAGGGAAGAAAAAAAAGGGTAGCAGTTTGTAAAAGTAAAACAATCAGTAATGATTTTTTAAAACACATTTTTCACATATTTAATTTGAAATAAATTTCAAAGCAAATAAGTGTGCAGATGAGGGAAACAAGAGAAGGGGTTGCTGGTACTATTGCTTGATGGTTACTGTTTGCTCTGTAAAGGAAGGCTGAGTTGCACCAGCGATAGAATGAGAAAATAAGAGAATGAGTTAAAAGAAAGGCATGCAGCTGGGCTCAGTGGCTCAGCCTGTAATCCCGCGCCTTTGGGAGGCTGAGGTGAGCAGATTGCCTGAGCCCGCGGGTTCGAGACCCGCCTGGGCAGCAAGACCTCATCTCTACAATAAATCAAAAAATCAGCCAGGTGTGGTAGCACATGCCTGTAGTTCCAGCTACTTGGAAGGCTGAGGCGGAAGGATCGCCGGAGCCCAGCAGGTCGAGGCTGTGGTGGCCCGGAGCGGTCACTGCACTCCAGTCTGGGCAACAGAGTGAGACTCCGACTCAAAAAAAAAGAAAGAAAGGCAAGCATGAAGCATGACTGTGGGGGATGAGGCACAAAACTAGCTTAGGGAATCAATGTGGCTTTATGGGCAGTGTTGAGGACTCAGGTGGGATTGGAGACCCACAAATTTGTGTTGTATTTAATCCTGAGTTTTATAAGTTTTGTTTTTTTATTTAGCTATGTAGAGTAGTTTCAGCATAATTCATTTGCTACTATATTTCACTACTTATATTCAGTAATATGACATTTAAATTCTTTCTTTAAATGTTTAAGATGTGTGTGTATGTATGTGTGTGTGTATATTTATATATATATATATATATATATATATATATATATATATATATATATAAATTCAAAGTAGCATAGTATGAAACTTTTTAAAGCCAGTTTTAACACACACAATTTTCTCTTGTTTTCTAGTCATGACTATAGCAGTACTGAAAAAATATTGTGGAACGTACAAAGGAAAAAATAATAACCAAAGAGATGACTTTTGAAAAGTTACACTATTGATGTTCCTTAAAGCAGAAAGCAGGAGGGTAATTTATTCATTGGTGGAAGGCCAAGGTATATCCCAGTGTCTGGATCATATTTTGAACTCAGTAAATATTTCTTAGAAACGTTAGATGCAGACAATTAGTTAGATGCAAACTAATTAGATGCAAACAAGCTTGGAGAGTGACGTGTGTTGTTTTTTTGACTGGCCATAACTTGCAAATCTGATCCGCATATTTTGGTAAGAAAACTCAATGAAGAAGAAGGAAAAACTATGAATGATTAAAATAAAGAATATGGATAAAAGGCAGAACAAGTTTTCAAGATGGGGTAGCAAGAAAAGTCTCTAATTTAAAAATAAGAGAATTATTTAAAAGTATCAAGAAATGACAATGCAAAGGCAATATGGTCTTGAGAAAAGAAAGGGAGAAATACAGAGTGCTCCTTAGGTATTTAGCTAAAGGAAAACCCAATTTTCCAAGTCACTATCCCTTAATTATTTTATAAACTAACTGCCAATAAGACAACTACTCAGACCTCCAAGCAGAACTTTTTGTTCATTTTACTTTTAACTCATTTTTTCATACACAAGTCATAGTTATGCATACTAGAATGTAGTTTCCAAAAGGTCATGAGCTCGAATAATTTTTTAGACTGAATATATTGATGCCTAAAATATAATAATCATTCAGTAAATATTTATTTAAATAATAAATGAATTAATTAATTAACCACTAAAAATGTGTGCAGGTTTCTTTCAATAGGCTAATAACTTCCATAGATATTTTAAGTGGTAATATTATATTAAATGATACCTACAAGGGGTCCCCAAAGAATCAAGAAAGGTTAAATTATGAACAGCATGTTGTATTTTATTAAGGCCACTAAAACAGATTTTAAAATAAATAGAACATTTATTTTTAACTTTTTAAAAATTATATTTATATTTTTTCTTAAATAATTTAAGTGTTTTTTTGTTTAAAAATTACATGCCATTCTCTGAAGGCATATTCCCTCTGAAGACCAAACTACTTTTTATTGTTTTAAGTTTTCTAGAAAAGTTTATTTAGAAAGCTAAAGAGAGAGAGAGATTCACTTCCCTAACTTAGGGGAGGGGGCCAAAGCTCAGACTAAACTACTTTAAACTTACCTTACCTACCTGACAGAAGAGACAGTATTGCAAATTATGTGAATGCACAGGTCTTTGAGGCAGAAACCTAATTTTTAATCTCAGCTTGGCTACCATTTAGTTGTGTGACATTGTCAATTAATTAAACAGGATAGTAACAGTACAACAAAAAAGTGAGGTAAGTTTGAGTTAATATCTTAATACATATAAAGGGCCTCAGACAGTGCCAGCCCATAATAAACACACAGTAAATGTTATCTGTTATCTTTGTTTACTTTAAAAATAAAAATACAACTTGTGTGGATGAAGCCTATAATTACACTATTAATCTCTTCACCAATCAATATATCATTCACAGATGTCACATGTGTACTCTCAATAAGTCATGTGAAAAAAAATTTGTTTTCTAGACTGTCAATTAAAATACTTTGTGCTAACTTTTAAACGGTTTCTAAGTTCTTGCACTTATTTTACAGTCACTAAGGGTAGAATAATGAAGAAAGTAAAGTTTATATATTATTACCTCATCTAATTGACTGACGTCCACTATCCATTGAGCTAAAAATATTTTTAGGAAATTGTATCTCTTCTCTACCTTCTTGATGTTTCTATTTTATTGTTTGACTTTTCCACAGTTGTTTAACAGCCACAGAATAAGACTGACTTTTATGTGACTATATTTTGTAGCTTACATATTTTTAAAGAAAAAAATAAAGAATTGTTATAAAAGTAAAAGGAGTTCTTAATGCTGATATTTGACAAAATATGTAAATGTAAATGTAGGAAAAAAGCAGATTCAAATAGATTCATTTCCATTAATAATTCTCTTTAATTTGTAGTTTGCAAAGCATCATCAATATAGAAATAAATAAGCATCTAATTGCATTGCACTCTAAATAAACTTTTAAGGGAAACAGATTTAATAACAATAAACAACTTCAAAAATCATCTGTACTTTTTGTTATATTCAAATATTTTGATGTTTTTAAAAAGCAGAAATAGCTGAGCATACATGTTAATTGGTTTCACGTCATTTGCATTTATTTATAATGATGGCATAAATAAGCCATGGAATAATAATAATTTTAAAAAGCAGCAGACATTGTGAAAGAAGAAACTCCTTAACCTGCAATTGTCTTTACTTTCTAATTTACTTGTTGAACTAAGGTAAAAAATTGAAGCACTTAGATTTTAGTCCTCACCTAAGAGTAAAGATCATCCTTGCATAATTCTGCTTATCTCTGAATCATTGGTAAAAAGAAGATCATTGAAAGAAATTATTTCTCAAGTCTCTTTAATTATGTAATTATATGGCTATATAATAGTATGAGGGTAGAATTTGGAATAAAAATAAATTTGGGGCAAGAAGTTATTTATAAGGGATTGGCAGAGACTTTCTCTGAGCAATCTTCAATGACATCTACCAAGTGGGCTTCCTCTATATGAAGCATGATGCTTGAAAAATTTCTTTGACATCAACTTGTTGCCTTTCTAAAAAATTAAGTATCATTATCATATTACCAAATGTGGTTCTCAGCTGATTCTCAGCTGACTTTTAAAAGCATATTGTATTAAGACATATATCATAGTTGATTGCCATTTAAAAAAAAATAGGAGTAACATTTCAAGGAACAATTATGGTTCAGTTTATGTGAATTCTTGGCAGAATAAAGACAACATCCTTGGCTTAAAAAAAAATCAGCAGCCAGCCTTGGAATGTCAAGGGAAAGAGTGCAATTAGAGAGTAGATTCAATCTCATGTGATGCAATTTGAAGAATACTTGAAGCTACAGAGATTTGTTTATGGAGTTTGAGACTCAGTAACTCATGTATGGATCGGGGTTAGAATCACAATAGCACTTTATTGGAGGCAAAATATTTTTCCTGAGAATCTAAATGAAGCAGAAGATAAAACATGTTATTTAACTTTTAAATAATCGGTTTCATAAACAAGTGGGAGACTTAGTTGATTATTATAAAATAGTTGGCATACTTTTCAAGTAACATGCTCTAACGAATGACATTCAGAGGTTTGGCTTTCCACACCTGTCAGATGTATATAAATGTTCCTGTGCAATCACACTCACAACACTTACTTGCAACAGCAAACTAAACTCCCTGTTTCTGACAACATGAGCTACTACAGCAGCTACTATGGAGGCCTGGGCTATGGCTATGGAGGCTTTGGTGGTCTGGGCTGTGGCTATGGCTGTGGGTATGGCAGTTTCTGCAGACTGGGCTGTGGCTCTGGCTATGGAGGCTACGGATATGGCTCTGGTTATGGAGGCTGTGGATATGGATGCTGCCGCCCGTTATGCTACGGAAGATACTGGTCTTCTGGCTTCTATTGAATGAATACTTAAAGATATATGGTTTATGGATCTAGTTTTTTGTGAGACTCTGATCTTTGTAGAAACTTTATTCCATGAGCAGCCTGCTTCATTTGTTCCTGTCTTGGTAACTTAAACAGCTATTTGGATCACCTGATTTCTGACAATAATGTGAAAAAAACTTGATATACGACATGTAGACATTTGATTAGTGATATTCTCCAGGGATCCACTTCTTTATTGGATAGAGAACCATTATACTTTAGCAAAGTTTATCTTTTAATATCTGATATCTCATAATAAATAATTAATAACACAGTACATGTGTTTTGAGACTCATTTTTAAAATCACATTAAATGTGCTGGGATACCCTAAAATAATCATCAACCAGGGCAATATTTTTTCCTATAGCTAAGAAATTTACTTGTGTATTTTTTTCCTCTTCTTCCTTTTTTTTTTTTGAGTTGGAGTCTCACTCTGTTACCCAGGCTGGAGTGCAGTGGCACACTCAACTGCCACTCTCTGCTGGCTTCCAGCAATCCTTCCACCTCAGCCTTCCAAGTAGCCAGAACTTGCTACCACACCAGCTAATTTTTTGATTTATTGTAGAGACAAGGCTTCTCCAAGTTGCCCAGGCTCATCTCAAACCCTCGGGCTCAGACAATCCACACAACTTGGCCTCCCAAAATGTTGGGATTACAGGCTGAGCCACCAAGCTCGGCTTTACTTATGTATTTTATATTATGATTGCCTCTTTCTCCTCTTCCTTCTTCTTTCCCTTACCTTCTCCTCCCCCTTTTCTCCTTTTCATCTTCTTTTCTGTATTCCTGCTTCTCCTTCATTTTTCTTTCTCATCATCCTTAACATTGATATCTAATTTTTTTCTCCAGGCAAACATGGGATTTTATGTCTAAAGGTCAGGGATGCATCTGTGATTGTAATCAAATTTCTCCTTCATTTTAAAATTTACTATTCCTTGGAATTATTTTGATAATTTCAAAGCAGTGATAAAAAAAATTACATGTAAATTATTTTATAGCACTTAGAAAACATGAATAAATTATATTAAAATATTAACATTTGTTAAATCCGTGAGATGGGTGTGTGATATTCGTTGTAACATTCTTTCTGCTCTTTGTATGTTTAATGTATTTCATAATAAAAAAACCTAAGACCAAAACAAAAACAATTTCATTCTTGCCTTAAATACATATTGTTCTATTAAATTAATAAAAATGGACCCAAGAAGAATAAAAATCTAAACAGTTCTATGTATTATACGGACATTGAATTCATGAGTAAAAATCTTGCTAAAAATAAAAATCAATTTTTTAAATCTTTAAATTTTTGCTTGATAATATTTAATTAATTGTATGGATTTTTTGGGGGGGGGTTTTGTGTTGGAGTCTCACTCTGTCGCCCAGACTGGAGTGCAGCGGCTGCTCCTGGCCACTGCAGCCTCGACCTGCTGGGCTCCAGCGAT
>NW_007253956.1:0-35052 GCF_000164805.1 Carlito syrichta
TTCAGGGGAATTGGTTCCAATTTTTGTCCATTTAGGAGTATGCTGGCTGTGGGTTTCTCATAGATGGCTTTTACTATTTTGAGGTATGTTCCCCGTATGCCTAGATGTTCAAGGGTTTTTATCAAGAAGGGGTGCTGGATTTTATCAGAAGCTTTTTCTGCGTCTAATGATATGATCATGTGGTTTTTGTTTTGACATCTGTTGATGTATTTAATTACATTTATGGTTTTATGAATGTTAAACCAGCCTTGCATGCCAGGAATGAAGCCTACTTGGTCATGGTGGATGATTTTTGAGATGATAATACAATTTTAAAATGAGTAAAGGATCTGAAGAGACAGGACAGGTAGGCGCCTAGCACAGGGACTGGGGCACTGTTGAAAGAATGTAAGTGAAAATATAACAAATGACCAATAAGCACTGAAAAGATGCTCAACACCTTTTGCCATCAGGGAAATGCAAACTCAAACCACAGTGAAACTACTTCACACCCACTAGGATGGGTATAATCAAAAGAACAGAGAACAATATGTGTTGGTAAAAATTGGGAGAAATCAGACTCCTTGCACACTGCTAATTGGGATATAAACTTTGGAAAACAGTCTAGCAGCTCCTCAGAAACTTAAACACAGAGTTACCATATGAGTCAGTAATTCCACTCCTAGATAAACTAAACTGAAAACACAGCTTCACACAAAAGAACTTGTGCACAAATGTTGATAGCAGCATCATTCAAAATAGCCAAAACGGGGGAAACACCCAAATATCCATCAATAAAAGTGATCTATCTTTACAGTGAAATACATCCAGCAATAAAAAGGAACAGAGTATTAAAACATGTTACAACATAGATAAACCAAGAAAATATCATGCTAAATGAAAGAAGCCAGGCTGCATATTGCATGATTCCATTTCTACCAAATGTCCAGAATAGGCAAATCTAGAGACAGAAAGTAGATTAGTGAGAAAAGATGTGGGGAATGGGGATAATGGAAAATGACAGCTATCAGGTATAGAGTTTCTTTTTTGGGATAATGAAATTGATTGTGGCAGGGGGCTGCATAACTGAAGATACTAAAAACCATGGAATCGTACACTTAAAATTAAGAATTTTATGGTATGAGTATCTCAATAAAGCTGTTATCAGAAAAAAAAAAGACCCAACTCTATTTCCAATCCTGACCTCTCTCCTAAACGTCAGATCATTATAATAGAATATATTATAGGCATCTGACTTTGCATGCTGAACATGTAACTCATTGACTTCATACTTACCTAAACATAACTGGCAACACTGCCATTCAGCTACCCAAACAGAAACCTTAGAGTCATTCTGTTCTCTGACTCTTCCTTATATTGGTCACTATAAAGGCTCTCAGGCTTACCTCTTTTGAAGCTCCTAAATATGACTCCTCCATATCTCAGTCTTACTTTAGGCCCTTAGAATTTCCTGCCCAAATTACTGCAAAATTCTCCTGAAGGATCTCACTGCCTCCAGTCTTACCTTCCTCCAACAGATCCTATCCCACTGCCGGAGTGAGTTTTCCTCACGTGCCAATATAGCTGTACCCATCTCCTACTTAAAAACCCTTTCTAACAAAAAACTTTCAGAACAGACAGCCAAAATCTCTCTGGCTGCCTCCTCTTTCATCACTCCAGCAAGTTTACCTGTCTTTTAGGCATTCTTAGGGCAAACTGCTTACCTCTGTGTCGTCTACCTTTTCCCTACAATGCTCCTGCCCCAAATTTCACTCAACTAATTAGCTTACTAGTCCCTAAACTGGAAATCTTCCCTGACCCTCCCCACAATCAGGTGGTACGTAGCACCTCTGACTACTCACAGCACAGGGAGCACCACTTACCACGCTCTGAGTTCTTCTCACATCTCTGCATCCTTAGTGTTCACGAATGAATGAAATAATGAGTGGTCTTGTAAATGGCAGAACTGGTGTTTCCAATTAGCTTTAAGATGGCCTAAGAACTAGCATGTAATAACTCACCCTGAATTGACATTACATCATTATCTATGGAAATGCTAAACTACCACAAATAGATTATTATAGTTAAAAGCTATTCAACACTTAAATGTATGACTTAACGACGGCCTTACGATATGCAGTATTAAACTTTAGACTAGACAACATGTTGCAGGGTCAAAGTAGGATATGACTTACCTTGACAATAACAGCTTTATGTTTTTCTGAAACTTGAAGAATTTGGGCAGTACTGGTATCAATCACTATCACGAGCAAATGGTATCCATAAGCAATTAAACCTTGCCAGCCCTTAACAAAACAGTAATGTCAAAATATAAGTACAAAATAAAGCAAAAGAGCTTCTTTCTTGCCTATCCTAATGATCAATCTAAATAATACGCAACACATTAAGAAAACTCTCACTTAAAGTCAAAGGCCAGTATTTAACGTTACCCTATTTAAATACAAGACTTGGCTAAGCTTAAAATGCTTCTTGAAAGGAATCCTTTTGAAAGGAAAACTTCAGATTAAAAAAAGAAAAAAAATGTTTTCAGAGATATGGATACAGAGCCCTGAGGATGGATAAAGCAATGTTGCCCTTTCATTTTCTTTGTGGGTATGTCTTTTCTAATTCAATTTCAAATCATTAGGATCCACAAGGTGCCTGAGGTAAGCTATGACTAGTTCTTGTCCTTCCAACTAGACACAAAGACAAGCACTAGGTGGAAGGTTTCAGTCCTCTTGACAACAACCCAAAGCTACAGATTCGTGCTGTATAGTTGTCGAACTAGTAGCTGTCAGAGCTGCAGTGGTATTTCAGTGTGAACAGATACAGAGCAGCAGAAAAGACCTGTTGAAGATCCAACGTCCTATATAGGAGGGGCCAGAAAAGAGAGGGTAGGGACAGGTGACAGGACAGGTAGGCGCCTAGCACAGGAACCGGGGCACTGTTGAAAGAATGTTAAGTGCAAAGCAGGAATGAGAGGTAGAGAGAGAGAAACAAAGGAAAGACAGGAGGGAGAAGAGAGAGGAGACAGAATTAATGGTGGAAGAAGAGAAGCCTGGGAGCTGGAGGAGCGGCAGAAACAGGGGAACGGGACGGTCCAAGGAGGGAGAGCTTAGAAAGCAGCAGGGACACAAACAGGGTCAAGAGAGGGCAATGCACGGGCACGGGGGAATTCCCCACACGGGGCACCTACGACTTGGATCACAACCACAAAAACCCATCGCCCAGAGCGCATCTCCCAGTGCGAGGGCGGCTCCCAGTCTCCGCGAGGCCAAACTAACCAGGAGGGGCGGAACCTCTCGCTCTTTCCCCTCCCCCTCACAAACCAGCCAGGGAGGGGGGCCTCTCTTCTTTCTCCTTCCCCTCACCAACTCCCGCCCGAACTTGGCGACCTGGGAGCCAGACACCCTCACCGGTCCACCGCTGCCCTGTTGTGGGCGTTCAGGGCGCCGGCGAGAACCTCGAAGTCCACCGCGGAGAGCCGCATGACACAGCCAGCCCGGCTCCGGGCCTACTCGCCAGCAGGAAGCCGTGCGCAAACTACTGCACTTCCGTTCCCAAGAGAGTCCGAGTGGCGCCGTGGGCGCCGATGTCAGGTTCCGCGGGATCCAAGGTTCCTCCGTCTTCGGAGCCTGCCGACCCTGAATTCCATCGCCCCAAGGTCCCCTTCCCTTCGGCTCTGCGCAGAGAAAATGGCACGCAGGAACGGGGGACCCCCGCCCGGTAAGAGGCGAAGTCCCTCTGAGCCAGCGCTGCAGAAGAGCAGGACGGGTCGGAGCTGGGCCGGGCCAGCGTCGGGGCGGTGCCGGGGCGGGGTCGGAGGAGGGGCCGGGCGGCCTCTGCCCGCGGCGGGAGGGCGCCGGCAGCGCCGGGTGCCAATGCCTTCGCTGCCTGCCGCCTGCAGGGCTCGTGTCGCTGGCGCCCGCTGCGCTCCGCCAGGCCCTCCCACGCCGTCCCCGTAGCCGCTGGCAGCCAGTGGTTCGCCGACGCCGGCGGCTACGTGGGCCTCGGCGTGGCGGGCTCCGCGGGTGCGGCTAGAAGCACCTGCTGGACAAGCGCTCCCGGGGACTCGGAGCGCGGCGCGGTAACGGCGCTCGGCTGGGGTCCGGCGGCGGGCGCGGCCCCGGAGGGATGGGCGGACCTGCGGCGCGGGCGGTCCTGGGGCTTCCAGACAGCCGGGATCTCCTTGCTGGGGAGCGTCCGGGCCCCGTCGCGGAGGCTGGGACTCGGGTGGGCATGGGAGACTTCGCGGTGCCTGCCGCAGGGCGCTGCGCTGCTCCCCTGGGAGAGAGGGCGCAAGGTTTCCTCTCCAGTTCTCAGATGGGGACCCCGAGGCTCTGGGGGAGCGCTGTAGGCCGCGTATCCTGTGCCGCTGCTTACTAGGACCCTTCCTTCCTCGGGTCACAAGGCCAAGGGCGGCGGAGGGGCCGTGCTCACCAAACCCCGAGGGTCCTTGCCCTGCTGGGAAGCACACTGCACCTCTCTGGAGCCTGCCTAGAGCTGTAGGGGGCGGGGGAAGAGGGTGCAGGGCAGGGGGGCCAGAGGCTTGCGTTCTGTCTGGGCTCCACCGCTAGCTCACTGGGTCCCCTCTCTGGACCTCCGCCTCCCATCTGGAAAATGGAAAGTTGCCTTCAGCTGGTCCCTGAGTTGTTGGGGAAACCGAAGCCTACATGGGGGTGTAGAGTGACACAAGCACATGTATTCATCCCTGGGCAGCTTACAGTCTCAGGACAGACCACAATTTAAAGGGAAGAAACAAGAGAACCCAAGCAAGGAGAGGCCTTTCTGAAACCTACGGTGGCCACTCCCTCTCGGCCGAATGTACAACAGGAAACACTTCCACCCTAGGTATGAGGACTTCACGGAGGAAGAAGAGGGAGAACGACTTCCCTCTGCTCCTCCTCAGTACACACCCTGGAGCCTGAACTTCGGGGAGCAAAGACAGCCGACGTTTATTGTACCTCTTATCTGCAGGGTCAGGCACCGTGTGAGGCCATGCACAGGTGGCCTCCTTTAGAAGGCAGCCCCTTGATTCCAACACCACGACTTTGTCGCTGAGCACTGGCAGGTCACTTCTCATTGAACTTTTACGGAGGCTCCTTGCCTAGTACCTGCGCAGAGGAAGTGCTCAGTAAATAACTGGTACTTGTCCCAGGCACACTGCAGGTGCTCAGGGAAAATCCATTTGCATTCACCATGCCTAGCTCCTGAACTGGACCAGAAAGATTCAGACTTTACTAAGCTGCCTTCTTTCTCACCTTTTAGTTTGCTGTTCATACAAACCACACGAAATTGCTCACCAGAAACTCTTTTTGACAAACACAATTGGCAATGGCATGTTTCAACTGCATACTTCTTGGATCCAATTTGTGATGTGTGTTTTCGGGGCGCAGACCCTAAAGTATGTACATAATAGTCTACCCCTTTTTGGGATTCCTAACTCAACGTGAGCTTGGTTCTTACTCAGACCTCAGTATAACCTGACTTGACACTGAGCCAAGTTTAGCACACTATCAACCTGGCTTGAGCTCCCTTCAGAAAATGTAGGCATTGAGTACTGAAGCAACTTTCTAGGGATTGGTTTCCCCAGTCAAAGAAACTGATCTTGAAGACAGTGGTGCTGTGAAGTTAGATCAAGATCTCGTATTCTCTCTGATCCCGTGTTTTCAATCTATGGATATTTTGGGTGAAATAAGATGATGCCTAAAAATATGTTTTTAAAACCATGTTCATCCTCATTATGAATAGACCATCGACAGAAATAGTTACACAGAGAAATTCTGGCTTGGAAGTTTTAAGTCCAAGCAGGTTACCTTTACTTCTCAAAATAAAAGATACATGAACAGGGACTTCCTTTTCTGTGATTAGAATGCTAAGATTCCTTTCAGAAAGAAATGTGTATTAGTTAGGTTAAAGTGTCAAAATGAAGAAATTCAAGTATGTGGTGCCTTAATTTTCTTCTGTTTCACCAATAATCTGAAAGTGTGCAGGAGTTTTGAGTGGTTTCCAGACGCATGGGATACTCTTGCTCCATTAACTCATTAAGGGACTCAGGTTCCTTCCAAGTCAATGATTCTTGATCTCCTGGACTATGATACTCTTCATTATAATGAAATTGTCACCACCTCTCCATTTCAGTTTGTAGAAAGAAACCAGACAGAATGCTAAAAGACATTAATTTAAAGTAACAGAGGTAGACATTGTGCACAAAATTTCTGCTCACATTTTATTGGCAAGCTTTTATTTACATCACATTTCATAGCTTGAAGGGAGTCTGGGAAATGTAGTCAAGCTGGGATGATATGTGTATAGGAAATGGGGATAGCCAACTTTTGGAAAAGAATAATAATTGCCACCCATATGCAAGAGGCAAATAGAGAAGAAGGATTTAGAGAAGAAAAGAGACTGGACGTGAGAGTGACTTTTATACATTGCTCCCAAGAACAGAGATTGAAGGAGGCCCAGGAGAACGACTGCATAGTTATACAGAAGGAGGGGCAAGTGAACAGAACGTTGCAGAGGAAGAGAAGCAAGTGCTCAATATTGAAAGGTAAAAGGGAAAATCAAGAAAATGAATTTAAGCATTCTTGTATTCTTATGCAAAATCCAGAAGGAGTCACAAAGTGGAGGGATTCTGTAAAGTTATGTAGAACCTCACCGGTTGCCATTTGATGGAGAACAGTGCTGTGCAGAGATGTGGAATGACTGACTGAGAGTTGGACCTGTGACGTGAGACTCAGCAGACCCTGGAGGCTTGCTGACTGACCCAGGAAATTCTTGGAAACTTGGAAAAACGTAGGGATTGAGAGAACATCATGAAAAATCCTGCCTGGGAAATACCATTCCCCAATTCTAGGCCTATGCCCTAGCCTCACCTAGGACCAAATATTTTAAAAATCCTTTTAATGTTTTCTAGTTAATTTCTCATCACCTAGTCATAGCCTTGAGAACATTTCATTTCAAAGTTTCTAAGTCATTCCACTTCTACTTTTCCCACACTCAACTATTCTTGCCCTCTACCCTCTTGAGAAGGGAAATGCTGTCCCAACAGAGATCCTCCACTTTATCTACCCTCGCCTCAATCTTTCTTCGTGGTTTCCTCAGTCTTGGATGAGCCTTACCCTTTGTGCAGATTCTATGAGAAATCAGCAAAAGATTTAAAAAGCTCTTGTTTCCTAGAGCAATCTGTTAAGCATTATTTTCCCTTAGGTGTTCATATTATCATAGCTCTTAACGTAATTTCCTTACTGGGCATTATTTGCAATGCCAGACATTCAAAGAAGTAGAAAAATATGCCCATAGTGAGAAAAATAAATCAAAACCAACTCAGAAATGTTAAAAAAAAATAGAATTAGTAAGCAAAAACATTAAAATTGTTGAATATACATGCCCTATGTTCAAGAGTCAGAGAAAATACTGAATAATAAGTAGAGACAAAGAAAATATAAAAATATTGAATTTCCAGAGATGCAAACTGCCATATCTGATGTTAATATTACTCTGGATACTATTAACAACAGATTAGACTTTGAAGGAGCACAGATTAGTTCATTTGGGGGAAAAAAGCAATAAACCAGTCCTAGTGAAAGAAAGATGGCAAAAAGCATAAGAATGGTGCATTAATCAGCTGTTAAGACAACTTTAAACAGATTAATATATGTGTAATTAAACCCCTTAGGCACCTGAGGATTGGAAAAATATTTCAATGGTTAATGGTTAAAATTTTTCTAAATTTGATGAAAAATATAAACCTACAGATCTAATAATTTCAACAAACCCCAAAAACATTAAACATGAAGGAACTTACACCAAGACATATGCTTAAACTCTATGATAAACAGAAAATCATGGCCAGCCCCGGTGGCTCAGGCCAGGTGCAGTGGCTCATGCCTATAATCCCAGCACTTTGGGAGGCCAAGGTGAGAGGATTGCCTGACCCCACAGGTTCGAGACCAGCCTGGGCGACTTGGAGAGACCTCATCTCTATAATAAATCAAAAAATTAGCCAGGTGTGGTGGCGCATGCTTATAGTTCCAGCTACTTAGAAGACTGAGGCGGAAGGATCGCCTGAGCCTAGCAGGTTGAGGCCGCGGTGGCCACGAGCATGCCACTGCACTCCAGCCTGGGTGACAGAGTGGGACTCCAACTCAAACAAAACAAAAAAGAAAATCATAAAAATAGCAGGAGTATAAAATGGCAATATAAAGTACAAAGAGACAAAGATAGGGGATTACAGAATACTTTCTATAGAGTTAGGTCAAGCAAGAAGACAGTGGAGAAAACCTTTAAAGTACTGAAAGAAATAAAAGCAATCTATGTAGACTTTTATACACAGCAAATTATATCTTTTGGAGATAAAAATGAAATATATTTCACAGATATGAAAGTTAAAGGAATTCATTGTCAGAAGATATGAACAATAAAAAATGTTAATGAAAATCTTCAGTGACAACCAAAATTACACCAGATGGAGATCTGGATTTACTTTTTTTTAAAAAAATGAAGAAATGAATGAGAAATGGTAACTCAGGAGATTAATGTAATACTTTCCTTTTTACCATTTAAATCTCATATATATTTTTTGACTTGGAGTCTCACTCTGTTACCCAGGCTGGAATGACTGGCTCACTCATGACCACCACAGCCTCGACCTGCTGGGCTCAGGCGATCCTTCTGCCTCTGCCTTCCAAATAGCTGGGACTACAGGCACATTCCACCACATCCAGGTAATTTTTTGATTTATTGTAGAGACAAGGGCTCTCCAAGTTGCCCAGGCTGGTCTCGAATCCCTGAGCTCAGGCAATCCTCTCGTCTCTGTCTCCCAAAATGTTGGGATTACAGGCATGAGCCACCATGCCCAATCCTGGATATCTTTAAAACACATATGGTGAGAGCATCCCACAAGTGCTGGCACAGACAGCTTTCCCCTAACCAGGCACAACTGTTGCACAGGATACTTCAGATTAGATACTGATTAAACCCACATTTCCACATCCTTGGGATGCTATCAGTGAGAAAATTTGTGAGAAACTGCCTGGCTACCTATTTAGATTTTTTTGTTTAGAGACAGGACCCATAGTTCAGTGCAAACCCAAACTCCTAGGCTCTAATGACCCTCCCACCTCAGCTTTCCAAGTAAAGAGGATCACAGAAGGCATTTGCCACCACACCCGGCTAATTAAAAAAAAAATTTTTTTTTTGTAGAGACAGGGTATTGCCCAGGCTGGTATGTTGCCCAGGCTGGTCTCAAACTCCTGCCCTTACGTGATCCTTCCTCCTTGGCCTCCCAAAGCACTTGGATTACAGACAGGAATCTATATTTAGAATTTATTGCAAGGTTTCTCAGAGCTTTATTATGCTAATTCCATGTGACCCTCTTGAGGAGTAGACAGTAGTTCCTAAACTTACTTGAGTCCAGAATTCCTCAGGATCTGATCATCAATTACAAAAAAGCAAGAAAAATGATGAAAGAATTTGGAAATTGTACTTACCACTTGATGCTAAAAACCATGTATTTTTCAGCAATGTAGACAGGTAACTAGTGATTAGGGCACAAACTTCAGGCAAAACAAAACAAAACTGGGTTCAAATCCCAACTCTACCACCTGATAGCTGTGTAGTATGGGCTAATTATTTAATCTCATTTGGTTTCAGTTTTCTGTCTACCTTAGTAAATTGTGCCAGCCGTATATGAGATACTATCTAATTGTATCAATTCAAATCCAGTCAGGAGATAGAAAACCCACCAAAAATTGTTTTATTAGAGATCAACAAAAAGAGTTATTAATCGAAAAATCAAAAGGGGAGCATGAGAGCCTACAGCAGAGGCAGCGGTTGCGGGAAGCAGCTCTCAATCCACAGAGCTGGGGAGAAAATGTGAGCCTGGAATTCTAAAATCTTAGCCGAGGTGCCCACAGAGCTGAAACACTCAGACCTCGGAGGAGGGGGCGCTGTTGGGTTGGGGTTGTGTCCTGACTGGGGATGAAGAAGCAGGACTGGCAAATGTTGGAAGAACTGCAATCTGGGTCCAACTGCTGTTTCTGGAATCAACCACCACTGCCAAGGTTGAGCATCGAGGCTGGGGTGATACTCACAGAACCTGAAAGCAAACAGGAGGCCTATGGGAAACAAGCAGGAGGGAGCGAACCACTTCTGCCTGTCTTCCTTTTCCTTGGAGTGCTGTGATTTGCAAAGCCTCATGGGAGCCAGCTGGCAAACTCTAAATGTGCTTGTGGAGCCCTGGCCCCAGCCCCAGCATCATGAAGCAGCAGAAGGGTGGTTTTGGAACTGAGAGGCTTGATCGCAACCCCCAATACAAAGTGTTTAGAGCAGCTAAGACAAATGATCCCTTTTTCTCCCTTCTCCTCCTATCCTGATCCTATGCCTAGTATATATTTGCAGAATTTGACTTAGTCCTCCGCCTGATACGTATCTGCAGAATTTCTGTAGAACCTGGTTATGATAAAGACAGAAGAAATGGGATGGCTGGAGGTTCAAATAAAAAAGCAAGGTAGGTTTAATATCACATCTCCTACTCACAATGTCTGAAGCTAAGCTCCTGATTCTGCTCTTTCCCTCACTCCCAAATACATTTCTCCCTCAGTCTTTAAAAGAACAACTCACAGGAAAAAAAATTAAGAACAACAGCAACTCAGAAGAGGTCACTTCCCTGTGTAGAAGACAATGCTGACTCCAGCCCGTTGCTGAGAGGCCTGTCCTTTCTTCAGCTCCACCACGTCACTTCTCCTTGTTTCTTCAGTTCCAGTCACAGAGGCTTCTTCTGACTCCTCTGGCATGCTGAGCTCCTCCTTGGTTTGGGCCATAGTGCTTTCTTTCCCTTCCACCCAAAATGCTGTACCCAGGCTCCTGAATCCTGAGGGCTCCTGAATCCTGAGGGCTCCTGAATCCTGAGGGCTCCATCCTCTGTGTAGCTGTTCCCTAAGTTGCCTGTTTCTTCCAGTTCTGCAAGGCCAACTGTACTGCCTCTTTTGTTTACTATTTATTGCTAGTCTCTCCTGCTCAACCCAGTGAGTTTCACAGGAGCAAGGACCTCTCGTATCGTTCATCCTCCAGCTCCAGCACCAACAGTAGCAGCTAGTTCAAGGGAGGTCTTCTAAGTATTTGCTGAATGAATGAATGAGTACTTGAATGAATAAATGGTGTCCTGGGGGAGGAGTACAGCACCAATACGACAGAGTCTGGGCTTCAGGCGGCAACATTTTCAAGGGAAGAAGTGTGCGTGTGCTCCCAGGTTCACTGACGGTAATCATTCACTTTACCCAAGCCAGAAGCAGAGAGAATTCTAGGTCACTCACTTCCACAATCAGAAGTCGGTCCTTAGGCCTGTCTTGTTCCTCTACTGGATTATCATAATAACATCTTGATCCTGATCTTCCTACTTCTAATTCAAACAGTGAACTAAGACCAGACAGGGAGGCCCATACCTGTACTCCCAGCACTTTGAGAGGCTGAGGTGAGAGGATTGCTTGAACCAAGGAGTTTGAGAACAGCCTAGGTAAATCAAAAAAATTAGCCGGGCATGGTGGCACCTGCCTGTAGCCCCAGTTACTAGGGAGGCTGAGGCAGAAGGATCGCCTGAGTCCAGGTCAAGGCGGTAGTTAGCCATAATTGTGTTACTGCACTCCATCCCGGGCAACAGAGGGAGATCCTAACTTGAAAAGTAAAAAATAAAAATAAAAAGCTGCTAAACTACCCTCTAGATTTATATATTTATTTATAAGTGATTGACATGTTCTAGAGCTAATCCAATATTAGTAAAAATTAATTTTTATGTAGACAAAAATAAACCTGAGTTCTAATATTTTTTCCACCCTACTTGTAGACTGTTACACCTCAAACTACTTACAATACTGATATTTTAAAAATATAAGTCCAATTATATTGCTCTATTTTAAATTGCTACAGTGATTCCTCGATACTTTTAAGATTCATTTACTTGTTCAGCAAATATTTGTTAAATGATAAACTCTGTGCAAAGCAATGAGAATACAGAGAAAAACAATATCGGTATTTTAAAATATAGATCTGTTTACATTGCCCTATTTGAAATTACTAAAGCGGTTCCCCAATACTTTTAAGATTCATTTATTCATTTAGTAAATTAATCCCAGCACTTTGGGAGGTGGAGGTGAGAGGATTGCCTGAACCCAGGGGTTCAAGACCAGCCTGAGCAACTTGGTGAGACATCGTCTCTACAATATATATATAAAAAAATAAGCCAGGTGTGGTAGCGCATGCCTGTAGTTCCAGCTACTTGGAAGGCTGAGATGAAAGGATCAACTGAACCCAGCAGATCAAGGCTGTGGCAGCTGTGATCGTGCCATTGCACTCCAGTCTGAGCGACAGTGGGACTCCAACTCTAAATAAATAAATAAATACCCTGTACAAAACAATGGGAATACATAAACAATAAATGTTTTTTAAAAAATAAATCTGGCCAGGCTCGGTGGCTCAGCCTGTAATCCCGCGCCTTTGGGAGGCTGAGGTGAGTGGATTGCCTGAGCCCAAGTGGTTTCTCAATCCTTTTAAGATTCATTTACTCATTCAGCAAATATATGTTAAGTGGTAAACCCTGTGCAAAGTAATAAGGACACACAGCTAGCAAGTCAGTCCCTGTCCTAAGCAGTTTCTAGTCTATTGAGAGACAAAGAGAAGTAAAGTAAATGACACACAAGGTGCTGAGTGTGAAGGTGGCCTTAAGCATGGTGTGTTATGGGAGTGTATGCAAGAGGGCGTTACCTCAGACGCGGTGAGGGAAGGCGTCCTACAGGGAGTGACAAAAAGCTGGGCCTGAAAGACAATCAGGCAACAGCTAGGCAGGGAGAGTGGCCTATACAGATCATTCTAGGTCCAGGGACATGTGGAGGTACCTAGACTAGCTGGGGTGTGGAGTATGAAGGAGAAAACAGAGGTCATGGGACTGCAGAGATAAACCGAGGCAAGGTGAAAAAGGGGCTTGGTAAGAGTTCAACGTTATCCTGATAGCAAATGGGAGTCATTGAAGGGTTTGAATCAGAAGGAACTTAGTTGGTTTTTTGGGGGGTCTTGGGGGTCAAGACAGAAGGCCAAGAGGCTGCTAAAAGACAGCTACAAAGTCACCTAGTGGCAGTAGTGAGAAGCCTAGCATGGAGGGTGGAAGGGAGGCAGGGTGAAGGTGAGATTTCAGAGAGATTTAGAAAGGGTACCGAAGAGGAGTGATTATGAAATTCTGGCCATGCTTCTGGCTTGGGTTATGGCGTTAGGGATGGTATCAGTCACCAAGATAGATGGGTCTAGGGCTCAGAAGTGCTAGCCTGAAGACATAGAGTTTAGGAATCATCAGAATAGAAATAGATGGAGTCAGCCATGGAATGGAGAGTAGGAAGATCACCGAGGCCTGAACCTTGAAATATACCTGTGTTTGAAGAGCCAATCAAGGTTGAGGACGGTGTTGTGGAGATTAGGAACAAAGACTAAGGCAGGTTTACTTGTAAGGAAAAGGAAACAAACACAGAAGTTCATCACACAAGGGTAGAATCAAGATTTGCTACCTGATCAAGTGTTGCAGGAGGGGCCAGAAGGAGGGGAATGTGACTCTGGGGCTTTGGGGAGTTGGAAGATAGTGACAGGACTAACTTAGGATGGGGAAATGGGAAACAGGTCTTTGTAGGAAGATGCGTTCTACTTTGGACATGTTAGAGGTGGCTGTGAGAAATATAAGTGGAAACTCCATTATCCATTTAGAAGTGAAAGTGTGAAACTCAGCAGAAAAATCAGAAATAGAGACATAGATGTAAGGAGAATCAACCTAGAAGTAAGGGCTGAATACAACAAATTAGAAAGAACATGGACCATCAGCTCTTTGAGAGTAGCAGGCCCACGCTTGACTCTCTAGTGTCTACCATCTGCACTGCCAGGTACACTGTGGAAATGGTGCCTAACAACAGGACAATGGTCCAATGAATGACACATGAGGCCATCAGAGGGACGGGAAAAGAAGCAATGCATGGAGGTGATATCCGTAGACCACCAGCATCAGAATCATCAGAGGGCTCATTAGAGTGCAGATGCCTGGGCCAGATTCTGGACCTATGGAATCAGAACATCGGGACTGATGGCCTTGGGAACCTGCATTTTTGCCTCTCCTCCAAAAGCAATTCACAAGAACCATTGGAATGCAGTGAGTCATGGTGGCTCAGAAGCCAAGGGAAGTCAGTAGACTACTTTCTCAAGATGTTCGGAACTAAGGGAAACAGGAATAGGATGGAAGCCAAATAGGAGTCACAGGGTTGAATGAAAAACGGGCTCAAAGGAGGTTTTTGGGTTTTGTTTTTGCTTCAGTACTGGTCATATCTAGCAAAATTTGAGGATTAAAAAAATGAGTTAGATTGAAGATACAAGGGAAAGGAGGTATGCTAGTACTATTTTGTTCTCATGAGGACATCACTCTAGCAATTGTTCCTATTATCCCAGCATTATTGATCTTTCCCTCTCTACTAGATCATTCTCATGGCCACTAAAACATGCTGCTATTTTCTGCTATCTTAAAGTTAAATACTAGCCAGGTGCAGAGGCTCACGCCTGTAATCCCAACACTTTGGGAGGCAAAGGCAAGAGGATTACCTGAGTTCAGGGGTTCAAGACCAGCACGGGCAACTTGGTGAGACCGCGCCTCTACAATAAATAAATAAACAAAAATTAGCCAGGCGTGGTGGCATGCACCTGTGGATCTAGCTACTCGGAAAGCTGATGTGGAAAGATTGCCTGAGCCCAGCAGGTCAAGGCTGCAGTGGCCGTGAGCATGTCCCTGCACACCAGCCTGGGCGACAGAGTGAGACTCTGACTCAAAAAATAAAAAAATTAAATACCAGTAAGCCCTTATCCCCCTAGAGCTACCAAACCTTTTTTTTTTTTTTGCTCCTCTTTGTAACAAAATCCTCAAAACAGCTGTTTCTCCTTGCTGCCTCCAATTCCTCTCTTCCCATACTCTCTTGACCTCATTCCAAATGGGTTTTCATCACACACATCAACAAAACTGATCTTATCCAGGCCACAAATAACCTCTGTCTCCTTAAATCCATTGGTCAACTCTCAGACCTCACATAACTTAACAGAATCACTTGACATAGATCACGCCCTCATCCCAGAAATATATTCTTCACTTGATGTCCAGGAAATGAAATGGTAGTGGCTTTAAAATATGGCTGAAAATTCTTTTATACGCCTTCCATCAAGATGTAGAATCTACATCTGTTCCCCTTGAAAAAGGATGGGCCTGTGACTGCTTTGACCAATATGGTACAATGGAAATGATACTCAGTGACTTCCACAGGTAGGTCATAAAAGGCCAGTCCCCTAAGATCAGGTACAAGATGAGAATGTCCACTCTGCATGTGTCTGTTCAACATTATACTAGAAGTTCTAGTCAGGAAAATGAGGCAAGAAAAATAAATAAAAGCATTCAGATACGGAAAAAAAGGGTAAAATTACCTATGCTTACATATGACATGATCTTGCATGTAGAAAAGTCTAAGGAATCCACTAAAAGAAAACGATAAGAACTAATAAACAAGTTCTGCAAATTTGTAGAGTATAATAACAAAATACCAATTATAAAAATCAACTGTATTTCTATATACCGGCACTGAATAATTTGAAAATGAAATTACGAAAACAATTCTATTTATAATAGCATCAAAAATAAAATCCTTTGAAATCAATTTAATAAAACAATTACAAAACATATACTCTAAAGACTATGAAATGTTGAAATTAAAGAAGACTTAAGTACATCAAAAGACATCATATATTCATAGATCAGAAGACTTAATATTGTCAAGATAGCAATATTTCTTATATTGATCTAAAGACTCAGTACAGTTGCTATCAATATCTCAGCTGCCTTTATTTTTTTCCCAGAAATTGACAAGCTGAAATTGTAGTGTGAATCCTAAAATTTGTACTAGAATTCAAAGGACCCAGAATAACCAAAACAATCTTGAAAAAGAACAAACTTGGAGGACTTTTGCATGTCAACTTCAAAACTTACTACAAAGCTCCTACACAGAAGAAATTGTATTACTAGCATAAACATAGACATACAGATCAATGGAATAGAATTGAGAGTCCAAACATAAACCTTCAAATTTATATCAATTGATTTTCAACAAGGATGCCAAGAAAATTCAGAGAAGAAAGAATGGTTTTTCAACAGATAGTACTGGGACAACTGGATAGCTACATGCAGAACACACATTTCTAGCCACAACAAACAAGTCAAAGCCACAATTAGACCAGGTTCAGTGACTCACACCTGCAATCCTAGCATTTTGGAAGGCCAAGGTGGGAGGATAACATGAGCCTAGGAATTCAAGACCAGCCTAGGCCACATAACAAGACCCTATCTCTACAAAATTGTTTGTTTCTAGCACCAAATACAAAAATTAATTCAAAATTAATCATATACCTAAATGTAAGAGCTACAATTGTAAAATTCTTAGGAAAAAAATGTAAGTGCAAATTGTTGCGGCCTTGAGTTAGGCAAAGCCTTCATAAGTAACAAAACACACAACAGATAAGTTAGACTTCATCAAAATTAAAAACATTTGTGCTTCAAAGGACACTATCAGGAAAGTGAAGAATGGGAGAAAATATTTGTAAATCATATATCTAAAAGGAATTTGTATCTAGAAGTTATCAATCTTACAACTCAATAATAAAATGCTGAGTGACCCAATTTACAAATGGACTAAAGATCTAAATAGATATACAAATGATTAATAAGCACATGAAAGGGTCTCAAGCCAGGCAAAGTGGGGACAAAAGTGAGGCAGGCCCAAACTTTACCATACAATGTCCACTTATATACCTAATCCTGAATTGTACCCCACATCTTTAAAATAAAATATATATATTTTTTAAAAAGGCAAATCCCACTTCCAAGCCAACTGAAACAGTATCTCTGTAGGTAGGATTCAGATTAAAAAAAGCACAAGATGTTCAACATCATAACCACTAAGGAAAAGCAAGTCAAAGCCACAATTAGGCAGGGTGCAGTGACTCACACCTGCAATTCTAGCATTTTGGAAGGCCGAGGTAGGAGGATTGCTTGAGCTTAGGAATTCAAGACCAGCCTGGGCCACATAGCAAGACCCCATCTCTACAAAAAAATTTAAAAACCAGCTGGATGTGGTGGTGTGTGCCTATAGTCCTAGCTACTCGGGGGCCTGAGGAGGGAGGATCGCTTGAGCCTAGGGGTTCGAGGCTATAGTTAGCTATGATCACACCACTGCACTCTAGCCTGGACGACAGAGACAGATCCTGTCTCTAAGAATTAAAACAAAAAACAAAAAAAATACAATTATACCATAAAATGGTAGATGCCAGGGGCTTTCGGGAGGGAGAAAAGGGGAGTTGTTGCTTGATAGATATAAAATTTCAGTTTTGCAAGCTGAAAAAGTTCTGGAGATCTATTGCCCAAGAATGTGAATACATGTAACACTACTGAACTGCATACTTAAAGATGGCCAAAATGGTAAGTTGTGAGTGTGTGTGTTTACCACAACTTAAAAAAAAGCACACTCACTAGGATGGATGTAATGAAAAATATAAGTGGTAGTGCAGATGCAGAGACACTGGAACTTCCATGTATTGCTGGTACAGATTGTAAAATGGTGGAGCTGCTTTGGAAACAGTCAAAAAGTTCATCAAAAGGTTCAGTATAGAGTTGCCATGACCCAGGAATTCCACTCTAGGTATTAAAAAGGCCCGGAATAAGTCACTGTGGCATAAACATTATTTGAGCAGAAGGCATTTGCATTCCTGACTTATCTGCCTAAAAGCAAAGCCTCCCAAAAGAACTCAATTGTCATAAATCCCCTCCCTAGGAGCAACCAGCGATCTACTATTATCACTGTAGATGAGAACTCTCCACACCGTTCCTACATAGACATTTGTCACAAAAACCATCACATCTCCCATCTATTCTCCTAAGGACTCACTGAGCTTTCTTGAAAAGCACTGTTTTCCTAGAAGTGCCCTTTCCCTCCCTTCACCTATTAAAATTGTATACACGCCCCAAATTCTAACCATCACTTTGAGTCACATTTCTTTGTGCATGATTAAAATATGTCCTTTCTCTTGCTAAACTGTCCTCTGTCAACTTAATTTGCAGGCCTCTAATTGCTGAACCTAAAAAAGTAGAGAAAAAATTTTTTCTTCCCAACAGCATATACCCAAAAAAAATGAAAACACAGCTCTGGCCGGACATGGTGGCTCACACCTGTCATCCCAGCACTTTAGGAGGTGAAGGTAAGAGGATTGCCTGAGTGCAGGGGTTGGAGACCAGCCTGGGCAACATGGCAAGATAGCATCTCTACAATAAATCAGAAAATTACCTGGGCACAGTGACGTGCACCTGTAGTTCCAGCTACTTGGAAGGCTGAAGCAAAAGGATTGCGTGAGCCCAGCAGGTCAAGGCTCAGTGGCTGTGAACATGCCATCAGCCTGGGCGACAGAGTGTGACTGACAAAAAAATGAAAGAGAGAGAAATAGAGAGAGAAAAAGAGAGAGAGAACATATGCCTACATCAAAACCTGTACATTATTCACAAAAGCCAAAAAGTGGGAAAAGCCAAATGCCCATCAACTGCTGAATGGATAAACACAATGTATATCTATACAATGGAATATTATTTAGCAATAAAATAAATACGGTACTGTTTCATGCTATAACATGGACAGTATGCTAAGTGAAAGAAATCAGTCACAAAAACCACATATTGTACAATTCCACTTAGGATTCTACATTTGATTCCATCCCATGAGATGTCCAGAATATGCAAATCTAGAGAAAGAGCTATATATTATTGCTTGTCTAGGCTTGGGGGTAACTGCTAATAAGCACGACGTTTTTTTTTGAGGTAACTAAAATGTTCTAAAATTGATTGCAGTGATGATTGTAAAACTGAGTGCCCTAAAACTAATGAATGATATGCTTTGAATGGGAGAATTATATGGTATGTACATTATATCCCCACAAAGCTGTTTACCAAACAAAAAACGCCATGCAGCTTTTGCCTTGTTCACTACAAACACTTGTGGAGTCCTGAACCCCGTTTAAATCTGACTACCCTCAAGCCATCACAGGCTGTGATGAACCCTAAGCCACAAGGAGAGGTCACATGTTGTCCTGGCTCAGCTCAGCTTTTGGGGCATCACAGCCCAGGCACCAAATGCCTGAGAGAAGAAGCCTTCAGATTATTCTAGCCCCCAGACTTTTGGGGCACCCCCAGCCATCAAGTCTTCCTAACTAAGGTCCCAGACAAGCCTATCTGGGCTGTACCCTGTCCCAATACCTGAACCACAGAATCTATGAGCATAATAAAAGGGTGGTCTTTCAGCACTACTCTTGTTAGAAGCAATGGATCACTCTAAAAACCACTCTTCCGATTTTCCTTCCATCTTGCCATCTATTGGCTTCTCCCAACCTCCCTGAAAGTTCGAGCACTCCGCGTGTCACACTCCATGGACTGCTCCTCTTCCCAAGCTCCTTCACTTGGCGATCTCTGGCAGACTTCTGGCTTTGAGTACCATGCTGATGACTCCAAATTTATATCATCAGTCTGGACCTCTTTCCTGAATGCCAGCTGAATGTTTTTATCTGCTTATTTGATGTCTCTACTTGAATTTCCAACTGACATCTAAAACCAAAGAGAACCAAGATTGCTTTTATTCCTCCAAACTTGCTCTTTTTTCCCAGTCATCCCCATCTCAGTAAATGGCACTCCCAGACTTAAGGCCTCTTTGCCTAGACATGGCTCACTTCCTGGCCTCCTCCAGGACTCTACTAAAAATCCCAGAGAGGCCTTCGAGCGTGTTGCATTTGGAGTAGGAACCTGCACTCTACCCTTCCTGCTTCTGACCCATTCATCCTGGCTTTGATTTCCTCCACGTGATCAATTTATCATCTACTAATTGGTCTCTCTCCCAGAGTAGAAGCTTCATGAAAGCAACAGATTGTGTCTATTTTATTTACTGTTTATCCCCAATGACCAAACACAATGATTATTTGTTTAGTTATTGAATGAATACACAAATGAGTTCAGAGAGTCAAGCAGAGATGAGATCAAGAGCACAAGTAATGGTAGCCTCAAAAGGCGATATACCTCTTCTCTCAGGGAAGAGAGAAAAGAATGTCTACTGGCTTTGAACACTTAAGCAAAGTAATGGCTGTAAAACCTAGCACACAAAGGGCTTATGATGTGCTATCCCCAGGTCTAATCACTCTACACACATTGACCAGTGTGATCCTCTCAACTGCCTGTAGGTTCCATTATCACAATTTAATAGATGAGGAAACGGAAGCAGAATGAAGTTAAGTGACTTCTCCAAGGTGACGAACCATTAAGTGGCAGAACTGGAATAAATATCTGACTTCAGCGTCCATCATTATAAGCGCCACACCACACTACTTATCTGCTGAGAGTGATAAAACTGGTGGGATACAGAACTTGAGAAGAGCAGAAGAGGTTTGGAATTGCTACTGGGAGTTCAGCAGGGAATCCATCAGGAAGAAAATCGGATTGTTGAGCAGCACTGAAGGTCTGGACTCAGCTGAACCACATGGCTTTGTAGTGGACTCCATGAAGCCAGTGGACTCCAGGAAGAAAAGGTCACTGAAAGAGGAGGCAGCTATGCAGCTATACACCTATTAAGTCTGCTTAGCAGTAGCCCTAGTTCCAAAAGTTGCTACTTTCCCAAAGTCTGTAATATAATTTATATAATTCATCTATATAAACTAAATATTTTATCTCAGAGTTCACCAACATCAAATATAATTACAGATATGATCACAAAGTATCACTATTCAATTACTGGCAAATTCTGACACAAACCTCGAGGGGTCAGTGTGCTTGCTTTTACTTGAAGACCCACCAAATTCTTCTTAATTATTACCACCGAAGGCAGGAAAACCAATTACTCTAGCTGCAGCAAGAACTAAAGGCAAATCTTGTTAAGAATTACAAATATGGTGGGTGAATGAATAAACAAAATGTGACATTTACATACAATGAGATATTATTCGTCCTTAAAAGGAATGAAATTCTGATGCTGGCTACCACATGGATGAACTTTTAAAAAAAAATGCTAAGTGAAATAAGCCAGACCCAAAAGGACAGATATATAATTCCACTGATATGAAGTACCTAGAACAGTCAAACGCACAGAGACAGTAAAATGGTGGCTGCCAGAGGCTGGGGGCAAGGGGGATGAGGAGTTACTGTTTAATAGGCAGGGAGTTGCCCTGTGGAATAATGAAAATATTCTGGTGATGGATTCTGGTGAATGTGGCAAAAGAATGCAAAGGTACTTAATGTCACTGCATTTTAGACTCTAAAACAGTATAAATGATAAATTTTATGTAAATATATTTTACTATGCAAGGGGGGGGGGACACAAAAAACCCAGAATTTATTTATAAGAAATTGTGCGTCTATTCTTATATGTTTAAACTCCAATCACCTTCAAAGTACTGTCCGTTTGAGGTCGTGCACCTATTGAGACATTTTTCCACTGCTCCAGTTTCTGAACTCGTTAGTTTTGATGTCTTTTAGTGCTTCTGCCTTTTTTGTTTCATCTCTTTCATATGAGCAAAACTTTTCCCTTCGAGGACATGTTTCATCCAGGGAAACAAAAAAAGTCACTGGTGTGAGATGGGGTGGACAGGGAGGGTGGGGTATGGGAGTCATGCCATTTTTGTGGGCAGATTCGTTGTCATGGTGGAGGAACCAATCTATCACTTGTTTGCCACAAAAAAATTCACTAAAGCTGAACGCAGCCTCTCACAACAATGCTAGCTGGGACACTTATGCCAATGGGTTCCTAGAACACTCACCTAGCAGGGAAGCTAGTACTAAAAGGGGCCTGTGCTCCAAAAGATAATTCTGGTATTTTGGGGTCCCCCTCATAAAAAAAGTTATGAAAAATGGAATAAAATTGCAGGGTTGATGGATTCTAACTCCAATGAGAAGCCAACTATATGTCTAGGACAGTCTAGGTACAAACAGATCTATAAAGGGAGGCAGAACAGCTAGGATGAACCGAATGACTGAGTATTCCCCAATTTGCATGACAAAGAGAGTTTTCAAGATTAATTGTTGTACTGCTAGTTAACTGCAACAGGGACTGCAGCTTTTGACTACCCTGTTTCCAGTGGCAAGGTTGAACACAGTCTTAGGAACATCCAAAGGTGGGGGATGTTTCCAATGCTTCTGTCCGGAACTAATACTTGAGGAGTCTTGCCTGATTCTTTGCAGCCCAGACTCTCAAAAAGTATCTGGCCCCTAGAAAGTATTTATTACATAGCTAGTGAATGTAGATGAAAGTCTGATTTGGTTTATAAAATAGAGACCAGATTCTATAATGTCTTCTGGAGAGTGCTATATCTGCATGCAATGAAATATTATTTAAAAACCCTGATATGAGGTAAGGCATTATTCTTAATACAAACAGGACCAAAGAAAAGCTTGAAAATCTCCCTGAATGTCAGTTTATTTGCCATGACCTGCTTTCTTGGTGAGTTGAAGATCATTTTCACTAAAGACATGGAAAGCTCTGATTTACCTTTTTCTTCTTAGTTGTCTTAGCAAGAGTGGGGATGGGGCCTTTTTGCCTACTAAGCTGCTCAATTCTTACAAGAATATAACAACAAATGAACAAAGTAATTTACTATTCAGAAGGATATTGGGTTTATTTGGAATAAAAATACACTAGAAAAAAATAGTTATTTGTTTCTTTTAGTGATTCTTCTAGTTCCAAAACCCCTATCAGTTTTGGATAGATTTGCTGTGCAGGAGGGAATCTAAGGTAAGGCATTAAGGGTCTCACAGACCTTCCCTGTAGATCACATTGTGCTAATGTAATCACATTTAACATCGATTTAATACACTGAATTATCCAAACATTTTTCTATCCAAGTTTTACACATCTGCCGCTAAAGATGAATATCGTTGTAACTGACGACATACTGAGACTAGTCAGGAAACTGCACTGTGTTGAACATGCATCCATCGAAATGTATCTTACAATTATGATTTAAGAACCTATATTTAAAATTTAAGACTTGTGTTTATGTAACTTTGATGATAAGGGAAATTAGAAACCAAAACAATGGATGTTTATAAAAACTCTATTTCAGGAAAGGATTTAAATAGGATGCCCTTTCCAACTTCTTTATAAACTGAGGAACATAACAATTACTTTGAGAAGAATTAAGGTTTTTCCTAGTCGCACTCTAAATCACACCAAAGGAAAAAAATATGGAATTGTGAGATGCTTCCTCAAATTTTAGATGGATTACCTTTCAGAATAATTTCTCTGATCAGCATTATGAGAAATCTGGCTGAGAAAAGGCCATTTACCTTCTTCTCAAGAGCTGAATGAAGTTTATGCATAACACAGATGGTGTTCCAGCATTCACTATACTAAACAAAAAGGAGTGACCGTCATCATCCCCCTCCCACACAGACATGAGTTGAAGTAGAACTTTCACTGATGGTCGAGACTGTCAATTCGTTGTTGTGATTAATTCTAAGAACATAATTTTCTGCATCATTAGGAGAAAGTGTACTTTCATTGGTAATAACATCCTCAAAGAGTTTACGGTTTGTCTTTGTCTTGCTCTTTTTGACCACAAAGGGCAAAAGATTCCTGAACAAACTGCCTGCACATTGGGCACTGCCGGAAATACCTCACGCAGCCGTCGCACAAGCATGCGTGTCTGCAGGGCAGGAGCGCCCAGTTCACGCTCCCATTCTGGCAGACAACGCAGTCCTTGCTGGTCCCCTCTGACGGCTCCACTTCGCTTTCAGAGAGCCCAGCCTTTGCCAGCAGACTTCTGTCCATGTTTTGCTCTTCTGGGGAGGAGTTGCCAGTGGGAGTGGAATTATTATTTGCAGACATGAAAAGTTGCTAGAAAAATCAAATAAATAAGTTTCAAGATTATTATAAATCATAATTACTCTTTAAAGCTGGAGATCATAAGAGCTGCTCAAAATTTATGAGGAAATCCAACTCCAAATAATTAACTTCCATAATCATTAGCTGAAAAATAGAATGATCTCTCCGAAAGTGACCATTCTTTGACACTCTGTAAACAAAAGAAACAAAGATACGACTATAGAGTATAACTTACCTTAAGATCGTGAAATTGGCCTTGAGCCAAGAGTAAATACTGATACAATATTCTGCAGGAAAGTGTGTAAGTCTTATCAGGAATATGAATTACTGATACCATGGAAATCTAAAAGAAAAATTGAATACTGGTCAGTACTTAACCTCCTTATGTTATTTCACAAGTATGTGAAAAATTCTTCTCAAAAAGAAGAGGTTGATCAATTAGAAAATTTACATTAATCTGCATAAATCAAAGTCAGTGCAGAGGAACTGGTTACTGACATATTTGGGGCAAATTTAATGTGATCACAATAAAAATACCAATGAATAATACTGAGTGATCTCTCACAGAAACAAAGATCTGAGTATCACATGTTCTCACTCATAAGAGGACCTTAAACATCTATCGTAATACTATAAGAAAAGGATTGACAGTGGCGGGAAACTATGGGGGGGCGGGGAGGGGAAGGGAGGTGGGATTAACAGTAGTCAATATCTGTCTGGGGATGGGGGGACACCCCTTATCAACAGGGGTGCCTGAATGATGCATATTTGTATACCTAACCCTTAACTGTACCCCACAATTTTAAAATGAAAAGTGTTTAAAAAAAAATACCAATGAGCTTTTTTAAGAGCTATATGCATTGACTCTAAAATTCTCATATGAAAAAATAAACATAAGAATAGCTAGGGAAAGACGGAAAAGAGAGCTATAAGAGAGACTAGCCCAGATAAATATTAAAACATAATACAAAGTCTCTAAAATTAAAACAGTGTGGTACTGGCACATGATGAAATCAGATAAACAAACAGCCCAGAAACAGACCTCATTATGTATAAAATATGACAAAGGCATCACCTCAAATCACTGGACAAAGAGTCTTCTTTATAAACAGTACTGGGACAACTGAGTAGCATTCTATTCCACACAACCCCGACAATATTAAGATATATATGTATAGGTTATTCAGCACAAGCTTCCTTGCTCCTGTGGAAGACTAGAAACTGTGTGAATATCCCCAAGCACAGGAGATTGGTTCAGTGACTATGGTACCCCTCCAACACACACGTGCACACACACAACTGTCTCTACAAACTGATCTGGAGTGACTTCCAGGAGATATTACAAAGTAAAAAAAAGCAAAGTACAAAAGCACATATATAGCATAGACAGTGTGATACCTTTTGTTTAGGAAAAAGGAGAAAAGAAGAAATGTGAGCGGGATAAACCAGAAAACAATAAATTTGGTTATCTACAAGGATGAGGTATGTGAGAAGAGAGTGGAAGAGATATTAAAGAGAACAGCATCTGAGTACATCTCTTTACATGGTTTTCTGACTTTTGAGAGAACAAATCCAAGTAATTTATAGACACAGTTTGACTAGAAACCCTTGTCTTGACAGGAAGCTGGGAGAGGACAATTTGAGCACCAAAATAATTAAATTCAATAATGAATTATAAGCTACTGGGGAAAAAAATTCACAAGGTCATAGAGATGACAGATAAACAAACCAATGGCAGAGAAATGCCTGTTTGCTTTTAAAATAAAATTACCAATGTCATTCTTCACAAAATTAGAAAAATAAAATAAAAATTTAAAAAGAGCCTGAATACTCAAAGCAATCCTAAGTGAAAACAATAAAGCTGCAAGTATCATATTGTCTGACTTCAAATTATACTACAAGGCCATGGTAACCAAAACAGCATGGTACTGCTATAAAAACAGAAATGTAGAACAATGGAATGGAATAGAGAACTCAGAAATAAAGCCTTCTACTTACAACCAATTGACTTTTGACAAAGTCCACAAAGTCCATACACTGGTGACTGGACACCCTGTTCAGTAGATGATGCTGGGAAAACTGAAGTCAGGGGAATGAAACTGTACCCTATCTCTCACTGTATGCAAACATTAACTCAACGTAATACTATAAGAAAATGACTGACGGTACTGGGAAACTATGGGGGGGGGGATGGGATTAACAGTAGCAAATATCTGTCTGGGGAAGGGGAAACACCTCTTATCAACAGGGTGCCTGAATGAAACGTAATTGTACACCTAACCCTTAACTGTACCCCACAAAACCATAATAAAAAATATTGATTAAAAAAATTAAAAAAATAAAACATTTTTTATTGTGCATATTTAACGTGTGCAACAAGACATTCTGACACACATTTCCATAGAAAAATGGTTACAAGAGTCAAGAAAATCAACATATCCATCATCTCACATGGCTACCCCACATTTTTGCATGCGGCAAGAGAGCACCTAAAATCGACTCTGCAAAATTCCCTAACACCATGCATGCTTCATTATTAACCACAGCACTCATGCTGCACATGAGCTCTCTAGACCAATGTTCATCTTCCACAGCTCCAACTTTGACTCCTTTGACCTTCATGTCCCCATTTCCTTCCTCACTATTCCCCATGACTTGGACAAACCAAGCTGACTTCGGCTCACCAGAACTTCAGTTTGATGATAATAAAAAACCAAAAAGCTAGAAAGCTTAACTGCAAATAAGCAGGGTCTAGATTCCCCAATAAGAGTCTGCACCTTCCAAAGCTCAATGTACACTTGCTTTAGGGAGATATTCCTGTTTAAAAAAAGGCTGAGACAAGCCCTGTTCCATCTCTTACTGCCTGAATGACCGAGATTTTTCTAGACTCTGCTTCAGCCTGTTTAAGGAAGATATCTGCCTTGTCATAATGCACTAAGTTGCTGGAAGGAAAAATAGTTACATTAGTGATTTATGAAATAATTATATTAGTGAATATACTGTGTAAATTATAAAGTATAAAATGATACTATACTTTCATTAATGAATATATCTACATCAAGCACTTCAGAAAAGTAGTAAATTGTGTATAAGGGCATTTCTACTATGATGATTTCACCAAAAGTTTATTTCATGTGTATGTTTCAACCATACTCATAGGATTGTCAAACTCTAAGATGGTGTTTGTTTGTTTGTTTGTTTTTTGAGTCGGAGTCTCACTCTGTTGCCCAGGCTGGAGTACAGTGGCACGCTGCTCACGGCCAACGCAGCCTCGATCTGCTGGGCTCAGAAGATCTTCCCACCTCAGCTTTCCAAGCAGCTGGAACTACAGGCGCACACCACCACACCCGGCTAATTTTTTTATTTATTACAGAGGTGAGGTTTCGCCACATTGCCCAGGCTGGTCTCATACCCCTGGACTCAGGCAATCCTCTCACCTCGGCCTCCCAAAATGCTGGAATTACAGGCTTGACCCACCACGCCAGGCGCTTTAATCTCCTAACAGGAATAAACTGCCAGACTAAAGAAGTAACTAGCACATAATGAGAAAAGGAGATGACTGTAGTTACTGAGCATTCAGGGTCTAGCTATAAAAGACACAGGTGCAGCAGGGGCTCTGATGGAAACAAGGTGACTGCAAGCGATGCAGAAAGGGAGCAAACACTTCCTTCAAACTAAGTACTTTCAAGCATTACTTTGCTTACTTACTCAGTGCTAAAAATGTCAAGAGTAAACATGTTCCCCAACAGACTTTTTCCATATAGCAAACAATGGAATATGAAATGATGAAATTGATTTAATTCAATCACAATATATCTTTTATTTTCCAAATAAAGTCATGTTCTTGTGATTTATAAGGCAAAAAATAAGAAAATAATTTTTCTATTACTTACAATATCATAAATTTCTCGGTCTTCCTCATCAGATAAGGTCAACAGAGCTACCAATGGATAGCGGGATCTCGGCACTGTACCAAAGTCTTCAATTTTAGTATCGCTTGGTAACTGGCAATATATTTCTTCTTTGTTATCCTTTTTAATACTTTTTGAAAACGTAAAGGTAAATTGCCACTATAACCAAAAGAATAAAAATGTGCCAAAAATGATCAGTGACTTAGCAATACTCTAATTTATCCCCAAAAAAGTCTAATGTTCGTGCGCTAATGGATATATCAGATAAAAGGATACAAATACTGTTCCTGGTAGAGATATTCACTATACAGAGCATCTTCTAATGCCTGGGGAGTGCTTAGTCTGAAGCAATAAACGTGCTTCTGCAGAGCTTCATATAATTTTTGAACACTGCATCCCCAGTAGCATGTAAGCAGGCTATTTTCAAGGCAATCTGTTGTCAAGGTTATGCCAGCTGCAAAACACAAAGGAGAATGAGAATGAAAATTACCTAATGTAACGTCTAATACAACTACACAGGGTAGGTAAAAAAAGCTTCCCTTTGGATGCTGGCCAGGCTGATGGCAGTTAAAAGAGCGCCCATAAATGAAGACTCTGGCTTCTGTTAGCAAGAGATATAAAAACTTCAATGTCTCATAACTGTTGAGAGCTATCAATAAACTCTTTATTACTATTTATACATTTAAGCTCGGAAATTACCAATTTAATTTTCTTTCTGGTTACTCTAAGACTTTATCCATATACATGTTAAAAACTAAAATACAGTTCCCTATTGGTAACCTACCACTCACACAGAGTATATAATCCTAACTACAAGAAGCAGTATAGTAGAATAGAATTGTCCCCAAAAAATGGATACACACAACCATGGAGTCCACATATTAAAGAAGTTGAGCTGTACTCATATTATTGTATACATTGGCAGCACTAACATACAGTCTTGTCACAGAGTTAATGTTTCCTGTAATATGCAAATATCCTGAGGAAAGCATGGGGATTCCAAAACATGAAGGGTTTAGTAGCAATATCCTCATCATTTGTTTGCTTTCAAGATAAGAAAATACGTTACAATTTGAGTAGACCTGATTAAATGGATATATAAATTATAAGTCAACATAAAATGATATAGCTTTAGTATTTAACACTTACATAGATAGAACTGACTATGTGCCACCTATGTCATTTTTTTTCTCTTTGCGAGTGGCATTTGTAGCAACACCACATTCAAGGGTGGCAACGTCCAGCATCTCATCCTGCTGGCAGGGCAAACTGCAGTATTTAGTACTCCCTGGCACTGCCGTACTGATGAGACCAAAGGGCCCAGTTTTGGTCTCCGATTCTGAACAGCCTTGGTCTCTGATTCTGACTCTCCAAACTACCAGCAGTTCTGTAAGCTACCCAATATCCTTTCACTGGCATTGTTTCTGCTGTTTGCTAATAGAAATCTGACTGACATATTACCTATTGAAAAAAATAAAGTGAGTATGTATTGAAAGGAGATATACAAACACAAGCAGAGGCTCGACAAGACACCAACACCAATTGAGGTTTTCTTTTTACTTTGCAGAATTTAGCGGTATGTGTGTACACAGAGTCTGAGCTTCTGAGTATGCACAGTAACAGAAATACAGGGCCAATTCTAATCATACTTAAACAAAAATTATAATTGGTAGGAACCTTGCATAGATAATTGTGGCAGAATTTGATTTCAAATTTGTATATGATTCCAATCATCAGGCATTAATTCAAGAATGGAAAATTCCATTGTCTATTAAATAGCTGAAGAAAAACATTCCATTCACATATATTCAAATCAACATATATATGTGTATATACCTACACACATAAAATCACACACATTTTTCCTATGTCACTACAGAACAGCACAAAATGAGGCAGGGTAAAAACAAGGTTGAGGTAGGTAGAAAAGAAAAAAATAGAAATAGCATATTAAAAAGGTAGAAATAGAAAAAAAATTATTACTTATTATTACATTTCTGGCAAAAATGTGAAAAGATATAAGGCTATTCATTGTAACACTAGTTATCATAGCAAAATGCTGGAATCAACCCAGATGTTCATCAACAGGGACGAAATGAATAAAGTATGGTACTCGACTATAAAGTGCTAAGCAGCTATTAAAAATGAATTGAGGCATATCAAGCTATCTGCATGTACTATTATGAAATGATCTTCAGAATATATTGTTAAATGAAAAAAGCAAGATAGAGAAAAGTGCATATATATGCTACTATTTACCTCACAAAAGAGGATATCTCTCTATTTGTTTCTTTACTTAAAAAAGAACAGTAAGCTGGGCTCGGTGGCTCAGCCTGTAATCCCGTGCTTTGGGAGGCCAAGGTGAGTGGATTGCCTGAGCCTGCGGGTTTGAGACCTGCTTGGGCAACCTGGCGAGACCTCATCTCTACAATATATCAAAAAATTAGCTGGGCGTGGTAGCACGCGCCTGTAGTTCCAGCTACTTGGAAGGCTGAGGCAGAAGGATCGCCAGAGCCCAGCAGGTCGAGGCTGCAGTGGCCGAGAGCAGCCACTGCACTCCAGTCTGGGGGACAGAGTGAGACTCCAACTCAAAAAAAAAAAAAAAAAAAAAACAACAGAAGGCAAAAAAAGAAAAAGAAATAAATACTCATGGCTTACAGGACATATAAAACTACCCAGTTTATGTGATTCAGAGCTGCATAAAAGGTTTGTTTACAGACTTTGTAACTTATAATTGGACATTAATCAGGCTTTAAAATTATGTCTCTAATATTAACGATAGATGTTAACTGAGTGTTATGGTGCACACATGTGGTCCCAGCTGCACAGGAGGCTGAGGCAGGAGTATTGCTTGAGCCCAGGAGTTCAAGGCTACAGTGACTATGATCACTTCAGCCTGAGTGACAGAGCAAGACCCCTATCTCTTCCAAAAAACAAAAGAAAAAAAAATCAGCCAGGCCATGAGAATTCAGCCTGTTATTTTAGGTCCATGGGAGGCCCAGGCAGGCAGGATGGTTGAACCCCAGAAGTTGGGGCCCAGCTGGGACAACATACAAAAACCCCGTTTTTACACACACACACACACACACACACACACACACACACACACACACAGAGCCCAGTGTGGTGATGTGCTCCGGTAGTCTCCACTACTTAGAATGCTAAGGCAAAAGGATCACCTGAGCCAAGGTGGTTGAGGCTACCGTGAGAAGTGATCATTGTGATCACTCCAGCCTGGGCAAGAGAATGAGACCCCTGACAGATAATTTAAAAAAGAAAGAAATACAGAATCTCATACCTGTAATTTCAGAGCTTTGGAAGGCTGAGGTGGGTAGAATGCTTGAGCCCAGGAGTTCGAGACCAGCCTGGGCAATATAGCAAGACTCTGTCTCTACAAAAAAAAAAAAAAAAAATTTAAAATTAGCCAGGTGTGGTGGTACATGTCTTTAGTCCCAGCTATGAGAGGCTGAGATGGAAGATCACCTGAGTCCAGGAGGTTGAGACTGTAGTGAGCCATGACTGCCATTGCATTCCAGCCTGAGTAACAGAGTGAGACACTGACTCAAAAAAATTTTAAAAAAGAAAAAAAGAAAAAAAAAAAGAACGACAGAATCTATATAACTCTACTCTCCACAATCTCACAATCTTTCATAAACTTGCCCATTACATAAACTGAGAAGACAATGTACCAACTATCAGATGATAGTTCAAGTACTTCTATGCACTATCCTCCCTTGACTTTTTCCCATTTCTTTTATAAAGAGTTTTCATTTTTATACTTTCTCATCTTCTAAAAATCACTGCACACATAAAACCATCTCAGATTAATAGCATTAACAGGATTGGGGATAGCTGTAAACCAGAAAATTCAAAATCAAAATTAAGTGACGCAGCATGGATGTGACTCCTGTCCCAGACGAGCTGCAACAGGCCAAGAAAGCAGAGTGTAAGACAGCCTTGCAAAAGTGGGAAAAATAAGGACTGGAGTCAAATGTGTTGATTTACTAAGAAAAGAGAAACAATGGGGCAGAAAAGCACAAGCCTGCTTGAAGAAGCCCTGTGAGAGTACAAAGAGAGCACTCGTGAGGAAAATAAAGCCAGACTTTTGGGAGACGAACAAAACCCCTTGCTTTATGTCAGCTCTTATCAGGGAGAATAAGCTAAAACTTAAGGAAGCTGTTTACAAAAGGGCAGCAGAATTCCTGAACCCAATTAATTCAACTTGTCTCCTGTACACTGAGTAACTACTTTCAATTTTGTTACAGCCTCTATACTGGGGACATGGAAATACAAATTCAAATAGAATATCATTACATAACAATAAACAATCCCAACAACCCACCCTTAGTAAACTGAACTCAATGACAAAGTTTAAAACTGAGTCCCCGGTTTACTTTCAAGTTAAACCAGGTCTCCAGATGTTCCTCCTTCCTACCCTCTATATGTCAGGGACTTTGGGTATGTTGGTTATAAAAATCCTGGATTGGCAGGGCTTGGTGGCTCAGGCTATAATCCCAGCACTTCAGGAGGCTGAGGTGAGTGGATTGCCTGAGCCCACGGCTTTGAGATCAATCTAGGCAACTTGGCGAGACCTCGTCGATATAAAAAAAAAAAAAAAATTAGCTGGCATGGAAGCACATGCCTGTAGTTCTGGCTACTTAGAAGACTGAGGTGGAAGGAAGGCCAGAGTCCAGCAGGTCAACGCTGGGGTGGCTGTTAGCATGCCAATGCACTCTAGCCTGAGCAACAGAGTGCGACTCCAACTCAAAAAAAAAAAAAAAAAAAATCCTGAATTTTTGAACTATCTACACAACAAACAAAATAGTCTTTTATTTGCTATTTATTTATTTACTATTTATTTATGTATTTGGAGTCTCACTCTGTTACCCTGGCAGGAGTGCAGTGGCACGCTCATGGCCACTGCAGCCTCAACCTGCTGGGCTCAGATGATCCTTCTGCTGCAGTCTTCCAGTACAGATTCTTTTGCACTCCAGCCTGGGCAACAGAGTGAAATACCAACTCTAAAAAAATTTAAAAGTCACAAATATTGTCACAATATTATTGATTTTATTTTATTTATTTATTTATTTATTTTGAGTTGGGGGTCTCCCTCTGTCACCCAGGCTGGAGTGCAGTGGAATGATCACGACGATCACGGTTCACAGCAGCCTCAAACTCCTGGGATCAGACAATCCTCCTGCCTCAGTCTTTCATGTAGCTGGGACTACAGGCATGTGCCACTATGCCTAGCTAATTTTTTTTTTTTTTTTGTAGAGATGAGGTTTTACTATGTTGCCCAGGCTGGTCTTGAACTCCTGGCCTCAAGCAATCTGCCCACCTTGGCCTCCCATGGTGCTGAGATTACAGGTGTGAGCCACCATGCGAACCCACAATATTATTTCAATGGTCTGTGTAGACATCTTCAATAATACTCACCTTTCCAGTTCAAACAAATGAATTTTACTCTGCTGAGTGTAACTCCTATCAAAATCCTTCTCCTTATTTGCCCAAAGAAGACAGGTAATGAATGATACGCACTGGTATTTTAAAAATTAAAACATTTCCAGAATCATGCTGTAAGTCCAAACATTGAAGTGTTTTATGACTTGAGTAATGCTACTACTGGTCAGGGCCCAACTGCAGGCACAGCTGCCAGGTTTACTCACTGGCTAGTTTTTCACTTGCTTCAAACATTTGCAGGCCTAGCTCTATTCGTGACTTTTGCTGCCTGAAAGGGTCTGCTCACCATTTCTAGCTCACAGGTGCCCTATGTCTTCCTACCAACGCATCGGCTCTTTGTTACCTTTCAGCATCTTTCTGGGTTTGTGGAACTGCACAGCATGAAAGATGGTCTTGAGTAGGCAGGATGGCATGCCTGCTCAGGAGCTAGTTGAGACACTGGGGCAGGCTCATGTCCACGGCCAAGAGGTGCCAGGTCCCTGATTCGCCATTATTCTGTACACTTTATTCAGGCATGCACAACCGGCCATCTTTTTTTTTGAGTTGGAGTCTCACTTTGTCACCCAGGCTGGAGTACAGTGGCACGCTCACGGCCACTGAGCCGCAGCCTTGACCTGCTGGGCTCAGGTGATCCTTCCACCTCAGCCTTCCAATCTTCTAAACAAATTAGTTTTCTCTGTGTCATATCTTAGCATTTGGTTTTCCCAAGTGAAAAATATCAGAATGAACCCTTATCCACTATTGAGGGGAGAAAGGTCCTTGTTTCCATTAATTCAATTCAAAGGATAATAGCATTTGCAGCTAAGGACAAAGAATAAAATATGCTGTCTTTTTTCCTTGTAAATAAAGATTTACTTAAGGCTGATGATTAACATTGACTAAGTAAACCGATTTCTGACAAGTGATTGGATTCTGGAAGTTAGAGACAGGAAGAACAAATAGACAAGAATGGCCCACAGAAGCAGGATGTCCAGAAGGAAGGACTGATCAGCTCTGTTGAGCACTGCAGAGAGAGCCTTAAGTCAAGCCTGGAAAGCTCCCACTAAATCCGATGCATGCTGGGTGTCAAAGGTGCAGGGCAGAGAGGTAATTGGTGACCTTGGAGAAAGCCACTTCAGTAGAGGGTACAGGGAAAAGTTAGACTGCCCTGCACCAAGGGACAAAGGGAATGAGGCTAAGAGTAGAAGGCAAGTGCAGACAGCTTTTAAGAAGCTGGCTGGGAAGAGAAATGAGCACTAGGGAAGTACCTAGAATAAGATGAAAAGTAGAGAAAGCTTTGATTTGATTGTTTTATTTAAGAAAACTGAAATGCGAGCAAGTATAACAGGTGACAGGGTCTCAGCCCAGAAATCTCTGAAGAGTGTAGACCTGTGTTTCGAACTGCTGACTCCATCTCTCTACTTAACTGTCACCAAAGCATTTCCAAGTCTGGAAGTTCAAAACTGCACTCACTGCCTTTCTTCTGAAACCTGCTATTCCTCCTGTGCTCCTTATTTCAGTACCAGGATCTGGCTGTGGAGGACCCAAGCAAAGAATTGAGTCTTTCCTGACTCTTCTCTCTTACCTGTCCCACCCTGTGTTTTATCCATGACAAACTATCTATTGTTTCTCTAACTTATCACTTGTTCCTCACCTATCTCAGTGGTTTGTTTTGCTTCTCCCTTTATCTAGAATTTTTCCCAAAGCCAAGAAGTAAACACCTACTAATCTTTCAAGACTCTGCTAAAAAAAATAAGGAAGGA